>NW_006399922.1:4258072-4258771 GCF_000299155.1 Elephantulus edwardii | reverse complement strand
CCAATGGCAATACGACTTTTAATTTTCTAGCTACTGGTGCTGAGAGTGTCGACTGTGGAGCCAAGCAAACTGAAGCTGTGAACAATCTCAATCTCTTCACCATCCATCCTGATACTCCCAATTTGTCCAATGGTGAGAATCTTTGTATTCTTGACATTGAGCTCAATCCATATTGAAGGCTGCAGTTCTTGACCCTCTGGAGCAAGCACTGAGGTCCTCCTCAGTTTCAGCAAGCAGGGTTGTGTCATCTGCATAACGCAGATTGTTGATAGATCTTCCACCAATCCTGACAACACATTTCTCCTCATAGAGCACAGCCTCCCGGATAATCTGTTCTGCATACAGGTTGAAAGGGTATGGAGATAGGAGACATCCCTGGCATACACCCTTCCCACTTTTGAACCATACAGTGTTTCCTTGCTCTCTTCTGACAACTGCCTCTTGGTCCAAGTATAAGTTTTGCATTAGCAGGATCAAGTGTTCTGGGATTCCGATTCTTCTCAGAGTCAGCCACAGTTTGTTATGATCCACACAGTCAAACACCTTTGCATAGTCAATGAAACACAGATATAAATTCCTCTGGTATTCCCTGCCTTCAGCTAATATCCATCTAACATTAGCTACAATATCCCTAGTACCACGACCCCTTCTAAACCCAGCCTGGATTTCTGGCAGTTCTCTGCTGATGTGCTGTTCCAG
>NW_006399922.1:4254381-4257447 GCF_000299155.1 Elephantulus edwardii | reverse complement strand
TCAGTATATTCTTTCCATCTTCTTTTAATACTTCCTGGATCATTTAATATTCTGCTGAAAGCATCCTTGATTATAGCAACTCGAGGTTTGAATTTAGTCAACTCATATTCGACAAGGAAATCAATGCTATCAAATAGTTAATTGAAAATCTCTTCAACAAATGGTGCTGCAGAACTGGACTTGAACCTGCAGAAAGCTGAAACTGTATCCACATCTCACACCACACACACAGATCAACTCAAGGTGTATCAGTGACCTGCGAGCAAAGCTCCAAACCATAAAGTTTATAAGAGAGAAGCTGGGATCAAGCTTAGAAGTCCTAGTCCAAAGTACAAAGTGACTGCCTAATACATACAGAAATGAACAATCTGAAGATGATAAAATTGATTAATAGAACTTTCTAAAGATTACATCCATGTGTGCATCACAAGTTTTTTCCAAAAAAATGAAAAGAAAACCTATTGACCAAGAGCAAACATTTAGTAATACCACTCCTGGACCTCCACAAGAAAAAGACTGATATCCCAATTGGAAAATGGACAAAAGGCATGGAAAGAACCTTCACAGAGGAATGTATTTGAATGGTTAAAGGGACTCATGAAGAAATGCTCAAAATCACTAGCAATAAGAGAGATGCAAACCAAAACCACAATGAGAGACCATCTCACTTCAGTAACAGTGACAAAGTTTAACAGAACAGCAAGTAATAAATGTTGGCGAGGATGTGGCAAAATAAGAATGCTTATACACTATTGGTTTTTGTTGTTGTTATGTGCTGTCGAGTCGCTTGCGACTCATAGCGAGCCTATGTGCAATAGCCCTAAACCTTGCTCTATCCTGTGCCAATCGCACTGCCTCTGACACACCCATCCTGATTACCCCAGTCACTGAATCAATGCACCTCATAGAGGGTCTTCCTCTCCTGCTCTGTCCCTCCACACTCTCAAGCATGATGTCCCTCTCCAAGGACCTGTCCCTCCTTACAACATGTCCAAAGTATGTCAGACGAAGCCCCAGAATCCTTGCCTCCAAGGAGTAGCCCGTTTTAACCCTCTCCAGGATGAATCTGTTTGTTTTCTTGGTAGTCCATGGTACATTCACAGTCCATGGTACATTCAATACTATTCTCCCGCACTACAGGTAAAAGGCATCAATTCTCCTTCTATCCTCCCTAGTCATTGTCCAATGTCTGATGCATAACAAGTAATTCCAAAGACCATGGCCTGTATCAGGTACACCTTAGTCTCCAGAGAAACACCCTTGTTCTTGAGTACTTTAGAGAGGTCCCTAACTGCAGACTTTCCCATCGCAATACATTTTTTTTTTATTTCCTGGCTGCTGGTGCCAAGAATGTTGACCGTGGAGCTGAGCAAACTGAAGCTGTGAACAATCTCAATCTCTTTGCCATCCATCCTGATGCTGCCAGTTGGTACAGTGGTGAGAATTTTGTCTTTTTGACATTGAGCCTCAGTCCATACTGAAGGTTGCAGTCCTTGACCCTCTACAGCAAGTGCATGAGGTCCTCCTCAGTTTCAGCAAGCAGGGTGTGTCATCTGCATAACGCAGACTCTTAATAGATCTTCCACCAATCCTGACACCACACTTTCCTCATAGAGCCCAGCCTCTCAGATAATCTGCTTTGCATACAGGTTGAAAAGGTATGGAGATAGGACACATCCCTGGTGTACACCCTTCCCACTTTTGAACCATGCGGTGTTACCCTGCTCTGTTCTGACAACTGCCTCTTGGTCCAAGTATAGGTTTCACATTAACACGATCAAGTGTTCTTCTCAGAGTTAGCCACAATTTGTTATGATCCACACAGTCAAACACCTTTGCATAATCAATGAAACACAGATAGACGGTCTTCTGGTATTCCCTGCTTTCACCTAAGATCCATCTAACATCAGCTACAATATCCCTAATACCAGGACCCCTTATAATCCCAGCCTGGACTTCTGGCAGTGCAACTATTCTGGAAGGTAGTTTGTTGCTTCCTCAAAAAGCTGAACATAGAAATTCCATATGACCCAGCGTTGCCACTACTTGGAATATACCCTGAGAATATGAGAACTGAGGCACAAATGGAGATCTGTATACCAATGTTTACAGCAGCATTATTCATCATAGCCAGAACGTGGAAACTGCCCAAATGTCCAACCACAAAAGAATATATTGAGAAATTATGGCACATTCATGCAGTGGAATACAACACAGCACGCAGGAGCAAGGATTTTATAAATTACCTAACTTAGGAGGGACTGGAGAGCATTATGCTGAATGAACTAACTCAGTCCCACAAGGACAAATATTGTATAAAACCATTATTGTTGAATGAGCATAAGGATCGGGGGAGGGGGTGGCAGGGAGGCAGAAGAAGAGGGAAGAGGATGAGCAGGGGGCTTGGGAATTGATCATGGAGTCATACAGTTTGATGGGTAAGGGGGTGAGGGAAATTGGAAGAATCTGTTCTGGAAAGCAAGGTATTCAGATTTTCCAAATAAACTAGTATAATAATAATTTAACTGTACCATCAAAATTATCCATCAAATATGAAGGACAAATCAAGATATTCCCAGAAAAGCAAAACCTAAGAGAGTTTGTAAAAACAAGACCAGCATTGCAGGAGAGACTCAGAGATATCCTTCTCACAGACATACAACAGAAAGCTCCATGGTCCAAAGTAACTAGCAACAACACCAAAAAGAACTCAACACAATGATAGCAACAAAACCTAGCCTCTCAATAGTCACACTGAACTAGTCACAGCGAATGGTCTAAATGCACCGCTGAAGAGAAAGAGAGTAGCAGATTGGATAAAAAAAACAAAGTTCATCAATATGTTGTCTACAAAAGGCACACCTGAAAAATGAAGATAAAAACTGGTTAAAAATAAAAGGGTGGGGAAAAATATACCAAGCAAATGGCAACCAGAAAAAAGCAGGAGTAGCCATATTAATCTCTGATAAAATAAATATCAGTGTAAAAACCATCACAGAGGACAAGGAAGGTCACTACACAATGCTGAAAGGGTCAATATAAGAAGAGGACATAACAATAATAAAT
>NW_006399922.1:4237280-4252698 GCF_000299155.1 Elephantulus edwardii | reverse complement strand
GGCAACGAGGAGGTAAAATTATCCCTTTATGTGGATGACATGATAGTATACTTAGAAAACACTAAAGACTCAGAAAAAAAACTCTTGGACACAGTGGACCAATTTAGCAAAGTGGCAGGATACAAGATCAACATAAAATTGGATTTCTCTACAGTGACAAGGAGAATACATAGCCAGAACTAAGAAAAACAATACTTTTCACAATAGCTAATCACAAGATTAAATATTTGGCAATAAATAATTTTAAAAAAAAAAGACTGACAAGGACAGAGATAAGATGAAAGAAGGAAATCTCTTGGAATTATATGGGCAAGAAACCTAGTAAAGTCATTCTCCCGCAAGAAAGTAGTATAATACGTGGAGCAGCTTAGAGATCAGCAGAATTGTTGGCGGGCACACTGGAAGAAGCAGGACTGCCTTAGTTTCAAAGGAAGAGTTATGACTTCCTAACTTTCAAAGAATGGAACCATACATCTCAAAGGTTCAGAGTCCTAGGTCACAGGTGGTGGAGCCCCAGCTTTCAGGTTTCAGAGTCAGTCTCCACTAACCCAATATCATGGTGTGGTAATAATTGCATTGTTTGATAATTTTCACATTCTGTTGGGTTCTTTTTCTTGGGAACAAATATGGATCTTTTCCTGTCAGTTGGTCAGGAAGTTGTCTTTCAAATTTGCTGATAGAAATTAATGAGCATGTTCAGGGTTGTGTCTGTTATTTGGAACATGTCAATTGGTGTCTTATCAATTCCTGGGGCCTTATTTTTTAACAATGCTTTCAGAACCCTAAACTTCTTCTTTCATCACTATTAGCTCTTTATCATATACCATTTCCTTAAATACTTCAATGTCAGGGAATTCTTCAAATCCTATGATCAATTCAAAGGAATACTGTTAGACTTAGTCTATAGGATAAGACTACAGACTAAATGGTCACAGAGAATTCTTTTCAAAGCTTGAAAGGTAATGTGATTTTTTTTTCAGCTGAGTTTTGTGCTTATTTGAACTCCATTTTTTCTCTCCAACTTACCCCATTTTTATGGAAATGTCTATTTTTTTGCCTGTTTCACCATTGTGCTTTGAAAGTAGATACCATGCATTCTATATTTCACAGGTTCACAGATAAAGAGAAATTTTTCCCAATGTGGTATACAGAAGGTCTCTATGAGTCATCTATGACTTGACGGCACTTAACAATAATAACAACAACATAGAGAGAGCTCTGATGGTCCAGTAGATAGAGAGTTATGCTACCAAGCCAAAGGTAGGTGATTTTAATCTGTAGGTCTCAGGCCTGGTTTGAATTGGTTTTGGTCAAACATTCTCCTAAGTACTATAGCACTGGTCTGTCCATTTGCTGTATAGAGGTAACTCATGGTTGTTATGATGCTAAACACTGTGACACTGATGTGTCAAATGCGATAATAGTTACCCATGGTGGACAGTGTTTGATGGAGCTTCCTGGTTAAAACAAGCTTGGAAGCAGGAGTGGCATCCACTTCTGAAATAGCTTGCCTCTGGAAACTCTATGAACATGAATGAAAGTTATACAAGTGTTCAGGTCTTTTGTTCTTAGGGTCACTATGAGTCAACTACAACTTGATGGCACCTAACAACAACAACAACAACATAATATATATACCAAATATGGGTGAATTCCTCTTTAACTGTAATTTATGAAGTGAGATTTTGGATTTGGGGTTTATTTAAGACTTTTAGAAAAATATGATATAGTGAATATGTTTTCACTTGGGAAAGATGGATTTTGGGGGGCTAACAGATACAATGTTACAGAACGAATTATGTCTTCTATAAAAATATGCACATAGATAAATAAGGTCGTATTTCTGGTATTCTGAAGTGTCATAGCAAGGCGTTTTTGAACTGTAGCCATACAGGGATGTAATAAGAGGCTCTCATTATCCTAGTAGAAATAAGCAATGTAATATTTTGATTTTGTCAATTATCTCTGCCTTTTTTACTTTCATTTTATATTTTACTTGATCATGAACATTTTTAACTTGTAGCACAATTATAGAAGAAAGAGGTAACGAGATAGTGTGTCCTATTATAAATAATAGTCAAAGGAACTTATTCCTTATCTACTCTCACACCTAAGATTTTATTATGCTGCAACATGGGAGCTCCTCATTTCAATTAGTGGAAACCTTACCATTTACTGACTAATTAAGGCTATTCTTTTACATTCACTTTGTAATTACAGTCACCACTGAGACTTTTTCACCCTGGTGGCCAGTGAGGCTGAGGATTTATTTTAAATTTAATTTAGTAATAACAAACTACTAATTTATGTTCATTAATATAGTAAAATCCCTCCTGAAGAGTTGTGAATATTGGATACACTAGTAACCAGTTTATTAAAACATTAATTGTAGTTGGGTTTGTTTTGGGATTCATACATAATCCATTTTGTACACAGCAGAACTAATTCATTTTGAAGAGATTATGAATGAAATTTTCTATGAAGTCTTCCTTTTAATTCTGTTTGTAGTAAAAGAAGGGGAAAGTTTGTTTTCACCAAATTCTGTGACTTTTTAGGGTTCTTTAAAATGGCAGTTCCTCCATGAACCTTCAGTGCAATGAATTAGTTAATAAGACCCTTCTAGCCATAGACCTATGACTGTCGCATACATTTTATTTTAGACAATTATTTCTGTGCACTGTGTTTTATATAATTAGTTAATATTGATCTCTTACCTTTGCTTCCTCATCTCCTCCAGGCCACATTGAACTTACCTATTTCTTCACAGCCTCATCACCCACTAATCTCTGCTATCCTAGTGACTCACTCTTTTTTCTTTTAAATTTTCTTCCCTTTTCCTTTCTTTTTAACTTAAGAAAACTATATTGATTCGCATCCAGAGTTCTTATAAAATATGTTTCACACTATTCTTCATTCAGATTGTGTTTCACACAATCATTCTCACGCATTGTTGGAGTTGTTGTTATGTGCTGCCAAGTCATCTGTGACTCATAGTGACCCTATGTACAAAAGCCCTAAACCCTGCTCTATCCTGTGCCAATCTCATTGTCTCAGACACACCTACTCCCATTACCCCAGTCACTGAATCCATCTCATCAAGGATCTTCCTCTCCTACGCTGTCCCTCCACCCTTCTAAGCATGATGTTTCTCTCCAGGAAACGGTCTCTCTTTGCAATACATCCAAAGTATGTAAGATACAGCTTCAGAAACTTTGCTTCCAAGGAGCATCCTGGTCTCACCCTCTCCAGAACAAACCTGTTTGTTCTCTTAGCAGTCCATGGTATATTAAACACTCTTATTAACACCAAAGTTCAAAGACATCAATTCACCTTCTATCATCCCTAGTTATTTTCAAACTCTCTGATGCATAGCAAGTGATTGCAAACATCGTGGCCTGTATCAGGTGCACATTAGTCTCCAGACTGACATCATTGCTCTTCAGTACTTTGTAGAGGTCTCTGACAGCAGACTTTCCAAATGCAATTTGTCTTTTAATTTCCTGGCTGACGGTGTCAAGAGTGTTGACTGTGGAGTCAAGAAACTAAAGCTGTTTACAATCTCAATTTCTTCAGCATCCATCCTGATACTGCCAATTGACCCAGTGGTGAGAATATTTGTCTTGATTTTTGAGCCTCAATCCATATTTGAAGGCTGCAGTCCTTGACCTTCTCCAGCAAGTGCTTCAGGTCCTTCTCAGTTTCAGCAAGCAGGGTTCTGTCATCTGCATAATGCAGAGTGTTATGAGTCTTTCTCCAATCCTGATGCCACACATCTCCTCATACAGCCCAGCCTCCTGGATAATCTGTTCTGCATATAGATTGAAAAGGTATGGAGATAGGACACATTCCTGGCATACACTCTTCCCAATTTTGAACTATACAGTGTTTCCTTGCTCTGTTGTAATGACTGCCTCCTGGTCCAAATATAGGTTTCACATACATATAATCAAGTGTTCTGGGATTCCCATTCTTCTCAGAGTCAGCCACAGTCTGCTGTTGTCCACACACAGTCAAATAACTTTGCATGGTCAATGAAACACAGATAGACATTGTTTTGGTACTTCCTGCTTTCAGTCAAGATCCATCTAACATTAGCTACAATATCCCTCATACACGCCCTCTTCTAAACCCAGCCTGCATTTCTGACAGTTCTCTGTCAATGTGCTGCTCTAATCATTTTTGGATAATCTTCAGCAGAATCTTGCTTGCATATGATATTAATGATATTGTTTATGATAATGTCCACACTCTGTCAGAAAATCAGATATTATCAAGGAAGAAATGGAACACATAAATATCAACATACTAGTTATAGAAGGGGAGATTGACTGGCATGAGGCATTTTGAGTCAGACTATGATCTACTATGCTGGAGATTAAAAGGTGAGGGAAAATGGGGTTGCTTTCACAGTTAAAAATACAATTTCTAGATCTGTCTTGTGAGTGACAAGATAACATCCATATGCATACAAGCAAGTCCAGTGAATACAATTATCATTCAGATATATGCACCAACAACCAACCACAAGAGCCAAAGAAAATAGAAGATTTTTACCAACTTTTGCAGTCAAAGATCAATCAAACATGCAATCAAGATGCATTAATAATAATGGGTGACTGGAATGCAAAAGTTGGCAACAGAGAAGAAGCATCAGTAGTTGAAAAACATGGACTTGTTGACAGAAATGAAGCTGGGGATAGAATGATAGAATTTTTCACAGTCAATGATTTACTCATTCCAAATACATTTTATAAGAAACATAAATGCAGGCTATACACATGGATTTAACCTGATGGTACGCATAAGGAACAAGATTGATAACCTCAGTGAAAAGAACCGCTGGAGAAGTTCAATATCAGCTGTGAAAACTACGCTAGGTGCTGATTGTGGAACAGAACATCAACTACTCACATGCAAGTCCAAGCTGAAGCTAAGGAAAATTAAGTCAAATCCATGGGAATCAAAATATGATGTTGAGCTATCTCACAAGAATTTCAAAACCTTCTCAGGAACAGGATTGAGGCCTTTAACACTAATAAGTGAAGACCAGATAAATTATGGGAGGATACCAAGAATATCATCCAGGAAGAATGCAAGAAAGTCACTGCAAAGACAGGGGAGGAACAAAAGACCAAAATGGACATCAGAAATGACTCTGAAAATTGCACTAGAGCACCAAGAAGCCATAGCAGAGGAAAGAAATCAAGATATTAAGGAGTTGAACAGAAGATTTCAAGGGCAGTGCATGAAGACAAAGTAAAGTATTATAATGAAATGTGCAAAGATCTGAAGTCAGAAAATCAAAGGGGCCAAACTCGCTCAGTATTACATAAGCTCAAGGAACCGAAGAACAAGTTCAAGCCCTGAGTTGTAATACTTAAAGATGCTTTGGGAAGAATATGAAATTATCCAGAAAGTATTAAAAGAAGATGGAAAGAGTAAATAGAGTCATTGTGCCAAAAGGAATTGGCAGACACAGAAGAATTTCATGAATCAACATATGAACAAGAGCTTTTGGTGATAAATGATGTTTAAGCTGCTCTGAAAGAATTGGGAAAAAAAAATCAAGGGCCCAGGAATTGACAGGACACCATTGATATATTTCAACAAACAGACGCTGCCCTAGATGTGCTAATCAAGTTGTGCCAAGGAATGTGGAGGACAATCACCTGCCCAAATAACTGGAAAAGATCTATATTTGTTCCCATTCCAAAGAAAGGTGATCCCATGCATTATGTTTTATAAAATTAAACACTATTGGACCATGTGCATCATTACCCTGTCTTTTCAGGTCCCCACAACATCTTTCCATTCCTTTCATCCCTTCCCTTCACCCTCCAAATTATGCAACCCTGTGGTTTCACCACTACTCAACCACACCTCTCTGTTCCCACTCCTTTCTTGGTTGGGTCCCCATACATGTTTTACTAGTTGTCCTTCTAATTTTATAATAATAGTCTTACACAGTATTTGACCCTATGAGAATGAGTTACTGGATTGCTACCAGCAGAAAGCTGAAGCAGGATCCACATCTCATGCCATACACAAAAATCAGCTCCAGGTGGAACAGAGACTGGGACTAAATCTCAAACCCATAAACTTCAAAGGAGAAATTTTGTTTCACCCTCTTCAAGATAGACCAATTTGTTCTCCTGGTGGTACATGGTATATTCAATACTCTTCTCCAGAGTCACAACTCAAAGGCATCAATTATTCTTTGTCATCTTTGGTCATTGCCTAGCTCTTTGATATATCACAAGTAATTGTGAAAAACATGGCCTAGATCAGGTGCACCTTAGTCTCTAGACTAACAACTTTGCTATATAGCACTTTGGAGGGGTCCCTGACAGCACACTTCCCCAATGCAATTCATCTGTTGATTTCTTTACTGCTGGTGCCAAGAGTGTTGATTGTAGAGCCAAGCAAGCTGAAATTGTTAACAACCTCAATCTCATCTCCATCCATCATGGTGCTGGAACAACCACCATTGGATTGGCCCATTATTAGGCAATTTTTTAAGGTAAACACTGGATCCTTTCCATTTCCTTCATGTGCCACCACCTACCAAACTGTGCAACCCTGTGGTTTTGCCCCTACCCTTCCTGACCCTTCTGTTCCCAACCATTTCCCCTTTAGGTCCTGACATATGTTTTAGTAGTTATCCTTCTGTTTTTTACTATAATGGTCTTATGCAGTATTTATCCTTATGAGACTGAGCTAATTCAGTCAGTAAAATGCTCTCCAATCTCTCCCAACTTATGTAGCATTTTTTTCAAAATTGTTGCTCCTTAGTGCTGCATAGTATTACATTGTGTTAATATACCACAGTTCCGCAATCCATTCAGTTGTATTTGAACATTTGGAGTGCTTCCATGATCTTCTGATGGTGACTAATACAGCAATGAACACTGTGCAGGTCTCTGTTTGTGTCTTCTAATTTCCTTGGGGTATATGTCATATGAAGTTTCTGTGTTCAGTTTTTTTAGGAAACACCAAACTGTCTTCAAGAGTGGTTGTACCATTTTAAATCCTACCAACAGTGTTTGAGAGTTCCCACCTCTGCACATCCTCTCCAACCTCTCTTGCTTGCTGCCTTGCTAAAAGTTTCCATTGCTACTGGAGTGAGATGGTATCTCATTATGGTTTTGATTATATCTCTCTTATTGCCAGTAATAGTGAGTATTTCTTCATGTGTCTGTTGACCATTTGAAAGTCTTTCTCTGTGAAAAGTCTTTCCATATCTTTTGACCATTTTGTAATTGGATTATCAGTCTTTTTCATCTAGAAGCCCAGAAGTATTCTGTAAACATTTTTTATGACCTTTGTCTGAGATGGTATTGCCAAATGTTTTCTCCCAGTTTCTAAATTTTCTTTTCACTCTATTGAAAAAAGTTTTAATGAGCACAGAAATGATCTTCTAAAAGTCTCATTCACCAATTTTATGCTCTTCAGATTGTGCATTTCTACCTGTACATGTCAGCCTGTTTACACCATAGATTAGATATTCTAAGCTTGATCCAAATTTTTCTCTTATGAACTTTATAGTTATGGGCTTTATTTCAGGTCACTGATCCACCTTGAGTTTATTTTTATGTATAGTGTGATGTGTGCATCCTGTTCCAGCTTTATGCAGGTCCCATTTTGCTAGCACCATTTGTTGAAGAGGTTGTAATTTCCCCATTTGATACGTACTATTTCCTTGTCTAACAGGTTCATCCTAGAGAGGGTTAAAGCAGGATGCTCCTTGGAGGCAAGGATTCTGAGGCTTCATCTGACATACTTTGGTCATGTTGTAAGGAGAGACTGGTCCTTGGAGTAGGACATCATGCTTGGCAGGTTGGAGGGGAGGCGCAAGAGGGGAAGGCCCTCTGGGAGGTGGATTGATTGGTAACTGGGGCAATCAGGATGAGTGTGTCAGAGATAATGAGATTGGCCCAGGACAGAGCAGAGTTTAGAGGTGCTGTACATAGGGTCGCTATGAGTCACAAGTGACTCGATGGCACATAACAACAACAACAACAAAATTATCAGTTGACCACAGATGTTGCTGTTGTTGTTATATGCCATAGAGTTGCCTGCAACTCATAGCGACCCTATATAGTGGAGCTCTGAAGTCTGTCCTATCCTGAGCCAATCTCACTGATTCTGACACACCAACCCCCATTGTCTCAGTTACTGTATCAATCCAGCTCATCTGGAGTCTTTCTCTCGTGAGATGTTCCTCCAACCTTCTGAGTATGATGCTCTTCTTGAAGGATGGGTCTCTCCTGGTTATGTGCCCAAAGTATGTGAGAAAGAGCATCAAAACTCTAGCCTCCAAGGAGAAACATTGTTTCACTCTCTCCAAGACAGACCTATTTGTTTTCTTGGCAGTCTATGGTATGTTCAAGACTATTCTCCAGCACCAAAATTTGAAGGTCTTTTTGTCATTCTTAGTCATTGTCTAGCTCTCTGTGGCATAGCAAGTAATTGCAAAGACCATGACCTGGATTGGGCCACTTTAATCTCTAGACTGATACAGTTGCTTTTCAGTAATCTGAAGAGATTCCTGACAGTAGGTTTTTTCAATTCAATTCAACTTTTGATTTCCTGCCTACTAATCTCAGGAAGAAGTATTAAAAGAAGATGGAAAGAGTATACAGAGTCACTGTATTGAAAGGAATTGGCAGACACAGAAGAATTTCATTAAATAATCTATGATCAAGAGTCTATGGTGATGAAGAAATTCAAGCTTCTTTAAAGGAATTTTGGAAAAATAAGGTCCCAGGAATTGATACTATATATCAAGCCACATAATTCAACTAACAGATGCTGCCCTTGATGTGCTCACCAAGTTGTGTAAAGAAATCTGGAGAACAACCACTTTGCCAATTGACTGGACGAGATCTACATTTTTTCCCATTCCAAAAAAAGGTGATCCCACAGAGTATGGAAATTATCGAACAATGTCATTAATATCGCATGTAAGCGAGATTCTGCTGAAGATTATCCAAAAACAATTGGAACAGCAAATCAACAGAGAACTGCCAAAAGTGCAGACTGGGTTTAGAAAAGGGTGTGTACATGGGATATTGTAGCTAATGTTAGATGGATCTTAGTTGAAAGCAGGGAGCACTAGAGGAATGTCTATCTTTGTTTCACTGATTATGCAAAGGTGTTTGACTGTGTGGCCTAAAACAGACTCTGGCTTACTCTGAGAAGAATGGGAATCCCAGAACACTTGATTGTGCTAATGAGAAACCTATTCTTGGACCAAAAGTCAGTCATCAGAACAGAGCAAGGAAACACTGTATGGTTTAAAATTGGGAAGGGTGTATGCCAGAGATGTATACCTTTTCAACCTATATGCAAAACAGATTATCCAGGATGCTGGGCTCTATGAGGAGAAGTGTGGCATCAGGATTGGAGGAAGATTCATCAACAATCTGCGTTATGCAGATGACACAACCCTGCTTGCTGAATCCGAGGAGGACATGAAGTGCTTGCTGCAGAAAGTCAAGGACTGCAGCCTTCAATATGGATTGAAACTCAGTATCAAAAAGACTAAGATTCTCACCACTGGGCCAATTAGCAGCATCAGGATGAATGGTGATTAAATTGAGATTTTAAACAGCTTGGCTCCACAGTCAACACTCTTGGCACCAGCAGCCAGGAAATTAAAGTGTGTATTGCTATTGGAAAATCTGTTATTAGGGACCTCTCCAAAATACTGAAGAGCAATGGTATCACTCTGGAGACTAAGCTGTGCCTGATACAGGCCATGGCCTTTACAATCACTTGCTATGCATCAGAGAGCTGGACAATAACTAGGGAGGATAGAAGGAGAATTGATGCCTTTGAGCTATGGTGTTGGAGATGACAATTGACTATACCGTGGACTGTTAAGAAAACGAACAGGTTCATCCTGAAAGAGGGTTAAACCAGGCTGCTTCTTGGAGGCAAAGATTCTGAAACTATCTGACATACTTTGGACATGTTGCAAGGAGGGACAGCACAGGAGAGGAAGATCCTTGATGAGATGGATTGATTCAGTGACTGGGGTAATGGGGTAGGTGTGTTGGAGACAGTGAGATTGGCACAGGATAAAGCAGGGGTTAGGGCTGTTGTACATAGGGTCACTATGAGTCACAGGCAACTCAAAGGGACATCACAACAACAATGTCAAGAATGTTGATTGTGGAGCCCAGCAAGCTAAAGAGTTTCATTTCTGGGTCCTTGAGTCTGTTCAAGAAGGTCTATGTGACTGTTATTGTAAGAGTACTATGCCATTTGTAGTAGATTTTGAAGTCAGTGAATGCTTACTTAATTTTTGTTTTTCAGAAATGTTTTGCTTATTTGGGTTTTTTTTTCATCTCCAAGTAAACTTGATAGCTTCCCTTTTGATCTCCTTCAAAAATGAATTTGGTATATGTATTGGGATTGGTTAAACATGTAGATTGCTTTTGGTAGGACTGTCATTTTCACAATATTTAGTCTTCCTATCCATGAACACTGAAGTGTTTGCTGCAGAAGGTCAAGGACTATAGTCTTCAATATTAATTGAAGCTTAACAACAAGAATGCAAAGATTCTCACCACTGGACCATTAGGCTGTACCTTGATGGATGAAAAAGAGATTGAGGTTGTTTAACAGTTACAGCTTGCTCAGCTCCACAATCAGTACTTTTGGCACCAGCAGTCAAGAAATCAAAAGGTAAATTGCATTAGGTAAATCTGCTAGCAGGGACCTTTCCAGAGTACTGAGAAGCAATGATGTCGATCTAGAGATGAAAGTACACCTTTTCCAGTCCATCGTCTTTGCAATTACTTGCTATGCTTCAGAAATCTGAATAATGACTAAGGAAGATAGAAGAAGAATTGATGCCTTTGAGTTGTGGTACTGGAGAAGAATCTCGAAAATACTATGGACCACCAAGAAAACAAATAGGTCTGTTTTGGAGAGAGTGAAACCAAGTTTCTCCTTGGAGGCTAGGATTTTGAAGCTCTATCTCACATACTTTGGGCATGTGTCCAGGAGGCACCAATCCTTGGAGAAGGGCATCATGCTTGGAAGGTTGGAGGGATAGCACAGGCGAGGAAGACCCTATATGAGATGGGTTGATTCAGTAATTGGAGAAATGAGGTAAGTGTATCAGAGTAAGTGAGACTGGCATAGGACAGGACAAGCTTCATTTTTGTACTTTTCTATTGTACGTAGGGTTGCTATGAGTCACAAGTAATTTCAGGGCACGTGACAACAAGAACATCAGCATCCATGAACAAGAACATTTTCCCATTTATTTAGGTCTTTTATTGTGTCTTGCAGAAATGCTCTGTAGTTTCCTTTGAACATATCATTTGAGACTCTAGTTACGTTCACTCCCAAGTATCTCAATTTGTGGTTGGCTATTGTAAATGCTATTGCTTTTTTGGTTTCCAGCTCTGATTGTTACTGTAGAGAAATTGCACTGATTTTTGGATATTGATCTTGTATACTGCCAACCTACTAAACTGATCTATTTCCTCAAACAGTTTGTTGTTGTTGGGTTTTTGTTTTTGTTTTTGGGGTAGTGTTTTGTTTTGTTTTGTTTGTTTTGAGGGGGGGGATTTAGTCCTTGGAGTTTTCTGTGTACACTTTCGCATCATCTGCTTATAGTGACAGTTTAACCATCTCTTTGACAATCTGGATACCTTTTATTTCCTTTTATGTTGTATTTCCCTAGCAACTACTTCCAATACAATAGAAGTGGTGTCAGTGAGCATCCTTGTCTGGTCCCTGTTCACAAGGAAAATGCTTTTAGTCTTTCAGTCTTTCACCATTGAGAATGATATTGGCTCTTGCAGAGAAAATTTCCTTTAACCCAATTTTGCTGAGTCTTTTAGGAAGGGGTGCTGAATTTTGTCAGATGCTTTTTCTGTATTAATTCCTAAGATTCTATGGTTCTTATTATTTGCTTTGTTAATGTGGAGAGTTATGTTGATTGTTTTCTTGAGTTATTATGAATCCCACTTGGTCGTGATGAATTATTTTTTTATGTCCTTTTGGATTCTATTGGCTGGGATTATATTAAGGATTTTTACATCTATTTTCATGAAATATATTGGTCGGTAGGGTTGGGTTTTTTAAAAATAATATATTTCCTTGGTTTCAGTGTCTGGGTAATGCTTACTTCATATTATGACTCTGGGAGTGTTCCTTCTTCTATTTTTTAAATATAATTTGAGTAGAATTGGTGATAATTCTCTGAATGTTTCATAGAATTCAGCTGTGAAGGCACCTCATTCGGAAATTTTTTTTAAGGGTGAGTCTTTCTGATCTGCTCAATTCTTAATTTGTGATGAGTTTGTTCATGTTTTCTGTGTCCATGTCAATTGGGGTAGGGCATAAGTCTCAAGAAATTTGTCTATATCCTCTATGTTGTCAAATATATCAGAGTATATAGTTTTTCATAATATTCTAATATATATTTAATTTTCTCTGATCCTGTTGTCATATCTCCTCTATCATTAATTAATCAAGTTATTAATATCATCTCCTTTTTTTCCTTTTGCTAAGTTTGCCAATGGTTTTTCAATTTTATTGACCTTTTTGAAAACCCAGCTCCTGGTTTTTTTGATGGTTTCAATTGTTTTTCTGTTTTCTATCTCATTGATTTCAGCTCTTATTTTTATAATTTCCTTTCTTCTGAAGGCTATGGGGTTGGAATGCTATTTTTCTTTTTCATAAAGGTGTTGAGCTAGATCATTAATTTTGCTTCTTTCTTTGTTTTTATGTGGTTGCCTATTGCTATGAACTGGCCCCTGAGGATGATGATGTTAGCTGCATCCCAGAGGTTTCAATATGTTGCATTTTCATTATCTTTTTGAGGATGTTTTCCTTTCATTCTTTATTTCTTTTTAACTCTATTGTGTTCTGTTGTTGTTATGTGCCGTCGAGTTGTTTGCGACTCATAGCGACCCTATGTACAACAGCCCTAAACCGTGCTCTATCTTGTGCCAATCTCATTGCCTCTGACACACCCATCCCGATTACCCCAGTCACTGAATCAATCCACCTCATAGAGGGTCTTCCCCTCCTGTGCTGTCCCTCTACTCTGCCCAGCATGATGTCCCTCTCTAAAGACCTGTCTCTCCTTACAACATGTCCAAAGTACGTCAGACGAAGCCCCAGAATCCTTGCCTCCAAGGAGCAGCTTGGTTTAACCCTCTCTATGATGAATCTGTTTGTTTTCTTGGCAGTCCATGGTACATTCAATACTCTTCTCCAGCACCACAGCTCAAAGGCGTCAATTCTCCTTCTATCCTCCCTAGTCATTGTCCAACTCTCTGATGCATAACAAGTGATTGCAAAAACCATGGCCTGTATCAGGCGCACCTTAGTCTCCAGAGAGACACCGTTGCTCTTGAGTACTTTAGAGAGGTCCCTAACCGCAGACTTTCCCATCGCAATACGTTTTTTTATTTCCTGGCTACTGGTGCCAAGAGTGTGGAATTGTGTTCTAGTAAGGTTTTATTTTGCTTCCTATGAGTGATTTTATAAGCTTTATCCTCTTGTGGTTAATTTCTAGTTTGTGGCATTGTATTCTGAGAAGACATTTTGTATTATGTCAGTGTTTTTCAGTGTGTTGAGATTTACTAGTTGCCCTAATGTGTTATCAATTCTGGTCAGTGTTCTATGAGCACTTGAGAAGAAAGTTAACTGAGTTTTAGTTGACTACAGTACTCAGGATACATTCACAAGGACAAGTTGGTTAAAAGTGTAGTTTAGATCTTCTTAATCTTTGTTAGGTTTCTTTTGAGTTGACCTATTCTTTGGCAAAAATGGTGCGTCAAAGTCTCCTATAATAGCCAGGAAATTAAAAGATTAATTGTGTTGGCAAAGTCTGCTGTCAGAGGCCTCTCCAAAGTACTCAAGAACAACAATGTCAGTCTGGAGACTAAGGTACACCTGATTCAGGCCATAGTCTTTACAATTACTTGCTATGCATCAGAAAGCTGGACAATGAGTAGGGATGATAGATGGAGAATTGATACTTTTGAGCTGTGGTGCTAGAGAAGAGTATTGAATATACCACGCTTTGCTAGGAGAACAAACAGGTTCATCCTAGAGAAGGTGAGACCAGACTGCTCCCGGGAGGCAAGGATTCTGAAGATTTGTCTGACATATTTTGGACAAGTTGCAAAGCAGAACCTGTCCCGACAGCACAACGTCATGCTTGAGAGGGTGGAATGACAGTGCAAGAGATGAAGAGACCCTCCATGAGACGGATTGATTTAGTGACTGGAGAATTGGGGGTAGATGTATCAGAGACAATAAGATTGTCATAGGTTAGAGCAAGGTTTAGGGTTGTTGTACAGAGAGTTGCTATGAGACACAAGTGACTATACAGCACATAACAACAACACAACTACCCCAATTATAGTGCTATTTCTTTCTTCAATTTTGTTAATCATTATTTGGTATATTTTGTAGGTCTGTCATTTAAATATTGATAAATTTTATGTCTTCTAGATCTACTATGTATTTAATCATTATATAGTGTCCTTTTTATGGTGGTTTTCATTCTGAAATCTATTTTATCAAAGATTGGTATTGCCACCCCTGTTTTTTTATGGATGCCATTTTCTTGGTATATTTTTTTCAAGCCTTTCTTTCTCTTTAGTTCTTAGATGTGTCTCTTGTATACAACATATTAATGACTTCGTTGTTTTGCGTGTTTGGGTTTTTTGGATTTTTTTTTAAATTCATTCTGCTCTTGTTGTTCTCTTAATTGGCGTATTTAGTCCATTTACACTAAGTGTGATTATTGATAGGTCAGGTTTTATCATTGTCATTTTGCTATGTTTTTTTTTGTTGTTGTTTCTGGTTGTGACAGTCCATTCACTTTCCTTTGGTGTCCTGTACAAAGGATTTCACTTAAGAGTTCGTGTAGATTATTTTTCTTGTTTTCACAAATTTCTTAATTCCCTTTTTTTTACAAAGGATATAATTTCCTATTCATATTTGATGGAAAACTTTGCCAAGTAATGGATCCTCAGTTGGCAATTCTTTTCTATCAAATTTCTGTAAATGCCATCCTGTTGTCTTCTTTCTGACATGGTTTCTGCTGAAAAATCAGACCTTAATCTAAATGCTTTTCCTTTGTAGGTGACTCTTTTCTTTTGCTGTTTTAGTATTCAATACTTATATTTTCTGTTTTAGATTCTGAAGATGATATGTCTTGATGTTTTTCTTTGTGTTCCTTGAACTCCTTGAATGTTGTTGTTGTTGTTGTTGTTATGTGCCGTCAAGTCATGTGCGACTCATAGCGACCCTATGTACAACAGCCCTAAACCGTGCTCTATCCTGTGCCAATCTCACTGCCTCTGACACACCCATCCCGATTACCCCAGTCACTGAATCAATCCACCTCATAGAGGGTCTTCCCCTCCTGTGCTCT
>NW_006399922.1:4232708-4234175 GCF_000299155.1 Elephantulus edwardii | reverse complement strand
AGTCGCCCATTATTATCAATGCATCTTGATTGCATGTTCGATCTATCTCTGCCTGTAAGAGTTGGTAGAAATCATCTATTTCTTCTTCTTTGGCTCTGGTTGTTGGTGCATATATCTGAATGATAGTGGTGTTCACAGGACTTCCTTGTAAGCGTATGGATATAATCCTATCACTCACAATGTCGTACTTCAAGATGGATCTAGAAATTTCTTTTTTGACTTTGAAAGCAACTCCATTTTTCCTCACCTTTTCATCTCCAGAATAATATATCATATGATCATCTGACTCAAAATGCCTCCATGCCAGTCCGTCTCATCTCTCCAATGCCTAGTATGTCACTATTTATGCGTTCCATTTCTTTCTTAACAATTTCTAATTTTCCTGCATTCATGGTTCTCACATTCCGTGTTCCAATTACTAGTGTCTGCTTACAACTGTTCCTCTTCCTTTGCATTTCCATGCTTGACAGTGCTGCCTAGGTTGCCCTTTCTGTTCATCTATGTGTGTTGTGTTGTTCATAGCGTTTTCAGAGGCCTGCCATTTCAGAAGTGGATGGCCAGTCCTTCTTCCTAGTCTGTCTTAATCTGAATGCTTAGATTTAGAGGAGTATCTGACAGACAGCAATTTGTGGAGTAGTGAAAGATAAATCCCTCATTTTGGAGTTGACCATTAGTTACAGTGTAGTCCCTGCCCTTAGCCCAGTGCCTTGACCCTCTTATTTCCCAGCTCCACCCTCCAGCAGGATACCACTTCACTTCTACCAAATGCCTTCAGAATTAATCTCCCATTGTCTGACCCATGACCTGACAGCTTGTATCTGATGCTTTCTTTTCTCCTGTGGTTCCAACCATGTCAAATGCTGAGAGATTTGGTTTTTTTGGTGCTTTTTTTTTTTTCTTCATAATTTCTGGGTTTCTTTTAGTGCCTGTTGCTCCATAATTTTCCATTGATATTCTTGTCCCTCTCATACTCTGGAATTCCAATCATATGCAATGTTTCTTCATTGTCTTTATGTCTCATTTTATGTTTTTATTTTGGTATGCTTCCATTGAGGTTCTTATCTTCCAAGTCACTCACTCTCTGTTCCATCTCTTCTGTTATACATTTCTTGTTCCTCCAGTGTTGGGCACTTCTGCCATTTCAGACTTAATATTCTGTATCACATTAGTATGCATTTCTGTTATTTCTAATACTGTGTTGGGTGCATCCTATCTTGCAATATTTTTTTAAGTTCTTCTACCTCTTTATAGTTTCAATTCTCTCTTCCATCTTTTGCATTTTTTCTGATATTTATGCAAGTTCCTCATCAGTATATTTCTTCTGGCTTCATGTCTCTGGAGTGTTTGCTCTCTTAATGGCTTTTTTTCCCTATAATTATATTTTATTAATTTTCATAAACATTTACAGAGATTTTGGGCTTCCACTCATTCATTGTTGCACTATTCTCTCTACCCTCCTCCCAGTTT
>NW_006399922.1:4229274-4231098 GCF_000299155.1 Elephantulus edwardii | reverse complement strand
TGATCTCTGGATTCTCAATTCGATTCCATTGATCTATGTGTCTGTCATTGTACCAGTACCATGCTGTCTTTACCTTAATGGCTTTTATTGTTTCTTCCATCATTTGTACTCTCATCAATATATTTCTTCTAGGTATCTACCCCTTGGTAATTCCCTTTATATATGACTTCCATTCTTTCTTCATCATTAGTACTTTCATTCATAGCTGTTCGAATGTCTCCATATCTGCCTTCTAGACTCTGGGATATTCATTAGGCCTGCAATATTCTCTGTATTTTTTTGGAGAAGGTTTAGTTTGCTTTTTTCAAATTATTTGAAGTTACCTGCTACTTTATTGACAATATGTGAAGTTTTCCTTGATAAATTTTAAGCTGTGTCTCTTGTATTGACATCAATTGTTGGTAGTTCTTATCTTTATGATGTTAGCAATTGCCAGGTTAAAATGTTAACTCTGTGGAACTATCTACTGATAGTCCTTTCCGGGAAAATTTCCCTTTCCTAAAGTCCTTGAGGTTCTCTCTGTGCTGCACTGCAGTCTTTCAGGAATCTAGCCTTGATGTAGTCCCCTGTCCCAAATGTTATTGTCCTCTTTTTTCTTTTCTTTTTTTAGTTTTTTTTAAATAATTTTAATGAACATTTACAGAGAATTTGGATTTCCGTTTATTCATTGCTGCACTTCTCTACCTGCCCAGCTCTCTACCCCCCACCCCCCAGTTCTCTCCTCTCTTTCAAAAGTAAAAGAAAGACTCCCTCCCTGGTACACAATCCCCCACACACACACACCCTTCCCACCACCCCAAGTATGGAACCTTAATTGTGGACTCTTGTGATGACCATAATACCCTGTCATGCATCGCTTTTAAATTATTCAGTCCTTCATCTGTTTCAGTATGAATGAAGTGGCAGAGTGGTGTGAGAGCAGGTGCTCCACTTGACTTTTTCTAATTCACCTTTCTCCAGAAGCTTAATGTTTTCCTTTGTGTCTGGAGTGGTGAGAGATCAGGACCACCAACACAAGTAGCTTTTGTGCAGGGGTTCTCAAGTCAGCCCTCCTTCTCATAGAAAGATGAGAATGTCTTTACTCAGCTTTTGGCTCTGTGTCCCAAACTCTTTTGTCCTATTTGGCTTCTGGGATGGCCTCACAGCCTCAGAGGCAAGGATCTCTACATGAAGGAAATTGTCCCCAGGGAAGACTCAGTCCTGTCTTCCCACAAGAACTGCAGAGTGTTCACTCAGGCGTAGTGCTTCCTAACCATTGCCTTTTGGTCATACGTTATTTCATGAAATTCTTCTAAGCCAATTCTTTTTGGTACAGTGACTTTGTATACCCTTTCCATCTTCTTCTAATGTTTCTAATGCTTCCTGGGTCGTTTAATATTCTGTCCATAGCATCCTTAAGTATTGCAACTGGAGGCTTGAATTTACTTTTCAGTTCCTTCAGCTTAAAAAATGCTGAGCAAGTTCATCCCATTTGATTTTCTGACTCTAGTTCTTTACACATTTCACTATAATCCTTTGCTTTTTCTCCCAACTCTGACTTTTGAAACCAGTTCTGTAACTTCTTGATTTCTTTTTAAACTGCTTTACTTCAAAGTTCACACACATTGTTTTCACAATGGATCTTTCCATTTTCTTTACCCACCCCTCCCTCCACCCATCAAATTCTGTGACACTATGATTACCACAAATCTCTCACCCATCATCCTCACTCCTCTGTTCCCAAAATCACTGCTTCTTAGATCCTCAAGCATGTTTTTTTTTCTTTTTTTTTCTATAATTATATTTTATTAATTTTCATAAACATTTACAGAGATTTTGGGCTTC
>NW_006399922.1:4206041-4226038 GCF_000299155.1 Elephantulus edwardii | reverse complement strand
TGGGAGGAGGGTAGAGAGAATAGTGCAACAATGAATGAATGGAAACCCAAAATCTCTGTAAATGTTTATGAAAATTAATAAAATATAGAAAAAAAAAGAAGAGCTCACATAATGTCAAGAAAGCATCAGGCAGTTTCAAATATTATGAAAAAATAAGAAAACCTTCTAAAAGAGCAGATAAGATTGCAGACATAATGAATAACTTAGAAACAGGAAGGCAGATTAAATATATTGGCATAGAGTTATGTGAACAGCTATTGAAAAATTTTCAAATGAGAGAAGAAAGAATAAGAGCCATAAATAGAGGGATACAAGAATTTAAAAATGACTCCTAGAGTCATTCTGTGAATCAAGCATAACCCTAATGCCAAAAGCAGGCACAGATATTACCGAAAAAGGAAAGCTACAGACCAATTTCTCTCATGAATATATATGTAAAAATCCTGGCCAATAAAATGTAAATGAAAATTAAAAAAATAATTCATAATCACTAAGTGGGTTTCATAACAGGTGTGCAAGGATGTTTTCTGTTTTGTTTGTTTATTGGTTGATTGGTTGGTTGGTTGGTTGGTATGGAGTTTTTATTTGTTTTTAAATATTTTTTATTCATTTTCATATAACACATTTACAGTATGTTTCATTCATATATATTGTGTTTTATACAATTTTTCATTTACATTGTGTTTCATACAGTCATTCATCTACATTCTATTTTACATTATTTTATACTAGTTTATTTACAAAATTTTAATACACTGTTTTTCATACCAGATCCTTCCCATTTTCCTCACACTCCCCACCCATCAAATTGTGTGACCCTATAACTAATCCTCCCCTGCTGCACATCCACACCCTTCTGCTTCCACCCTTCCCTCCCTTGGATGCTCATACTCATTCTACAATAATGGTTTTATACAGTATTTGTCTTTATGGGACTGAGTGAGTTCACTCAGTGTATGTTCTCCAGTCCCTCCCAGTTAGGTAATAATTTACAAAATCATTGTTCCTATGTGCTGTGTAGTATTCCATTGTGTGACTATACCATAATTGCTGAATCCATTCGATTGTGGCTGGACATTTGGGCTGTTTCCTTATTTTTGCAATGGTAAATAATTCTGCTATAAACATTGGTGCATAAGCTCTATTTTTGCCTAATTTCTCATTTTCTTGGAATATATTCCAAGCAATGGGATAGCTGTGTCATATGGAATTGCTATGTTCAGCTTTTTGAGGAAACACCAAACTGCTTCCAGAATGATTATACCATTTTACAGTTATATCAACTATGTAGAAGAGTTCCTATCTCACTATATCCTCTCCAACTTTTATTACTTTAAATGTTGCCCTGTTAAACTTTGCCCGTGCAACTGGAATGAGATGGTATCTCATTGTAGTTTTGATTTGCATCTCTCTTATTGCCTTTCTTTGGAATGGGAACAAATATAGATCTCTTCCAGTCAGTTGGCCAAGTGGTTGTCCTCCAGATTTCTTGACACAACTTGGTGAGCACATCTAGGGCAGCATCTGTTAATTGAAATATATCAGTCAGTATGCCATCAAATCCTGGGATCTTATTTTTTTGCCAATTCCTTCAAAGCCGCTTGAACTTCATCACCATAGGCTCTTGCTCATATGTTGTTTCATTAAATTCTTCTGTTTGTCAATTCCTTTTGGCACAGTAACGGTGTATACTCTTTCCATCTTCTTTAGTACTTCCTAGATCATTTAATATTCTGCTCAACGCATCCTTAACTATAGTGACTAAAGGTTTGAGTTTGTTCTTCAGTTCCTTGAACTTAAGAAATGCTGGGCAAATTCAGCCCTTTTGATTTACTGACTCCAGCTCCTTGCACATTTCATCATAATATTTTACTTAGTCTTCCCAAACTGCCTTTTGAAATCTTTTCTTCATATCTTTAATATCTTGAATTCTTCCCTCTTCTTTGGTTTCACGACACTCTAGTGCAATATTCAGAGTCTCTTCTGACATCCACTTTGGTCTTTTCTTCCTCTTCTGCCTTTGTAATCACCTTTTGCACTCTTCCTGGATGATACTCTTGTTATCCTCCCACAACTCATCTGGTCTTTGCTCATCGGTGTTCAAGGCCTCAAACCTGTTCCTGAGATGGTTTTGAAATTCAGATGGCATAGACTCAAGGCCATATTTTGTTTCCTGTGTATTTGATTTAATTTTCCTTGAACTTGCATATGAGTAGTTGGTGGTCTGTTCCACAATCAGCACCTGGCCTGTTCTCCAGAGATTCTTTCCACACTGGGCTGACATGGATCCAGAAGTTGTGAACCCTGAGTTCAACAAGGTGGCTACAGCAGGTACCCCTCAGGTGTGGTAGACATAGCCCCCACCAGCATCCCTGCCTCTGTCGAAGACATCCTCCCCTGCACCATGTCCTTGTCCCACGGCCTGCCCCTGGTGGCCCACCCACCCTACGCCCCTTCTCCTGGCCAAACTGTCAAGCCTGAGTGGGATAGAGACCACACTAGTGACCAGTTGTAGATGTGGACTGAGACACAGAGACAACAGCATCCTCGTCCCCATTGTAGTCATCCAGTCCCAGACTGGCTCACTGTCCTTGTCCTGCACAACCTTCATTAAGCAAAAGAAGCTAGTAGTTAATTATATCATGAATGTACTTGTCTGTGTACAGTTTCTAGAACATTACAAAGGATTTGTTTGCTTAGATGTCAACACAACGACACCCAGGCGCACACTGAGTGCAAAGGGCACATGCATCACAGGTCCATGCAGGCAGAGAACTTCTCAGGACAATGAATCTCTTCCATTTTATTTCCTCGCCAGACGCTGCATTGTTTTTCTACCTGCTTGTCTTATTTTTAGAATAATTTAGTAAAAGAAAAGGCTGTCCACCGCCCCAGATTTTGGCATGAATCCCCTGATTCTACATGAAGTAAGTGCCACGAAGCACGAGGAAGGCAGCCTTCCTCTGCAGGCAACCCACCCGCCCTCTATACTGTCCTGTGTGGCTAGGGCAGCAGCACCTGCCCCAGACAGTCCTGCTGATGTGGTAGTCTACCAATATTTTGGTTAAAATCATGTTTGTAACTAACCATTTCTATGAATTGTTTTAAAGGAAGAGAGGAGAGAGGGGAGGGAGGAAGGGAGGGAAAGAGAGAGAGAGAGAGAAAGAGAGAGAGAAGAAGAAGGAGGAGGAGGAGGAGGAGGAGGAGGAGGAAGAGGAAGAGGAAGAGGAAGAGGAAGAGGAAGAGGAAGAGGAAGAAGAAGAAGAAGAAGAAGAAGAAGAAGAAGAAGAAGAAGAAGAAGAAGAAGAAGAAGAAGAAGAAGAACTGCAATGGGAAAGTCTGCTTTTAGGGGCCTCTCCAAAGTACTGAAGAGCAATGGTGTCACCCTGGAAACAGGTGCACCTGATAGAGGCCATGGTCTTTGCAATAATTTTTTTGCAATCATTTTTGTGTCAGAGATCTGGGCAATGCCTAGGGAGAATAGAAAGAGAATTGAGGGCCTTTGGGCTATGGTGTTGGAGAAGAGTATTAAATATACCATAGACAGCTAAGAAAATGAACAGGTTCATCCTAGACAGGTTTAAATGCTTGGCGGTAAGGATTCTGAAGCCTCATCTGATATAATTTGGACATGTTGCAAGGAGGAACCAATCTTTGGAGAAGGATGTCGTACTTGGGAGGGTGGAGGGACAGCACAGGAGAGGAAGACCCTGTATGAGGTGGATTGATTCAGTGGCTGGGATAATCCAAGTAGGTGTGTCAGAGACAGTGAGATTGGCACAAGATAGAGCAGGGTTTAAAGCTGTTGGACATAGGGTCACTATGAGTCACAGGCGACTCAACGGCACATAACAACAACAAACTTATTGCCAGTGATTTTGAGCATTTCTTTTTATGTTTGTTAGCCATTCGAATATCTTCTTCTGTGAAAAATCTTTCCATGACTTTTGCCCATTTTGTAATTGGGTTTTCAGTCCTTTTCTTGTGGAGGCCATGGAGTGTTCTATCAGCTTTCATTATGAGACTCTTGCCTTGATATGTTCCTGCCAAATGTTTGTTCCCAATTGATAGGTATTCTTTTCACCCTCTTGGAAAATGTTTATGATGTGCATAGAGATTTAATCTTTAGAAGGTCTTATTCATCAATTTTATCCTCTTCAGATTGTGCATTTCTGACTGTATTTGGTAGGCTCTTTATACCATAGACTAGGCATTCTAAACTTGATCCCAGGTTGTCTCTCATTAACTTTATGGTTTTGGGTTTTATGCCCAGATGCTGAATATTGCACTACAGTGTCCAGAAATCAAAGCAAAGGGGGAAAATCAAGAAGTTAAGGAACTGAATATAAGATTTCAAAGGGAAGCTCGGGAACACAAGGCAAAATATTATAATAAAATGTAAAAGAAGCTAATGTAAAAAAATCAAGAGGGCCGAACTCAGCATTTCTTAAGCTGACGGAAGTGTGGAACAAATTCAAGATGCAAATTGCAATACTAAGGATGCTATGGGCAGAATATCCAATGATCCGGGCAATTCCCCTCTAATTCGATTTTCTTGAGTATTTTAATCAGGAAAGGGTCTTGGATTTTGTCAAAGGCCTTTTCTGCATCAATTGATAGGATCATGTGGTTCTTGTTCTTTGCTTTGTTAATGGGATGAATTCCACTGATTATTTTTCTTAAGTGGAACCATGCTTGCATACCTGTTATGAACCCCACTTGGTGATGGTGAATTATTTTTTTTACATATCATTGGATTCTATTTGCCAGGATTTTAATCAGAATTTTTGCATCTATGTTAATAAGAGATATTGGTCTATAGTTTTCTATTTTGATGGTGTCCTTTCCTGGCTTTGGTATCAAGGATATGTTTGCTTTATAGAATGAGTCTGGGAGAATTCCACCTTTTTCTATTTTCTGAAATAGTTTATGTAGAATTGGTAACAGTTCTTCTCTGAATGTTTGATAAAATTCACATGTAAAACCATCTGGTCCAGAGCTTTTTTTGGTTGGAAGTTGTTTTATTATCTTTTCAATTTCTTCTTTTATATTGAGTCTGTTCAGTTGTTCCATTTTGGTAGGTGTCAGTTTAGGTAGTTTGTGAATTTCTACATATTTGCCCTTTTCCTCTAGGTTTTCATCTTTTTTTGAGTGTAGTTTTCATAAGATTCTGATGTTAGCCTTTTTATTTTAGTTGGTTCTGTTGTGAAGTTGCCCATTTCATCTATTATTCAGATTATTTGTGTTTTTTCCTTTTTTTCTTTTGTTAGTTTTGCTAGTGGTTTGTTTGGTTTTGTTTATTTTTATTTTTATTTTATTGACCTTTCAAACAACCAACTTCTAGTTTTATTTATGGTTTCAATTGTTTTTCAATGTTCTATTTTATTTATTTCTGTTCTCTTTTTTATAATTTCAGTTTTTTTAGAGGGTGTTAGGTTTTCTTGCTGTTGTTTTCCAATTTGCTGGAGATGTTTGGTTAGAGAGTCAATGGTCATTTTTTTCCTGCCTTTTGATGTGTTTGTTTATTGGTTTAAATTGACCTCTGATTACTGCTTTGGCTCTTTCCCTAAAGTTTTGGTAAGTGGTCATTTTTTGGTAATTGTCATTTTTTTTTTCAAGAATCGTTTTTATTTCATTTTTTATTTCTTTTAGTACTCAGTCATGTTTAAGCAAGGTTTTGTTCAACTTCCCATTTATGGGTTTTTTTTCTCCCTTATTATCTTGTTATTAATTGCTATTTTTGTAGTATTGTGGTCTGAGAAGATGCTTTGTATTATGTCTAAGTTTTTAATTCACTGATTCCTGCCTTGTGGCCCAAGATGTGATCTATTCTGGAGAATATTCCTTGCCCATTGGAGAAGAAGGTATACTGTTCTTTTTCTGGGTACAATAGCCTATAAATATCTATGAGATTGCATTCGTTTATTGCATGATTTAATTCTTCAGCATCTCTGTTGTGTTTCTGATAGTTCTGTCTTTTGCTTTTTCAGTTTTGTTAATGTTTGTTTAATATATTTTGCAGGTCTTTATTATTGTTATGTCCTCCTGTTCTACTGACCCTTTAAGCATTATGTAATGACATTCATTGTCCTTTGTGATGGTTTTTGCATTGAAATTTATTTTACCAGTGATTAATATGTCTACTCCTGCTTTTCTCTGGTTGCCATTTGCTTGGTATATTTTTTACCACCCTTTTATTTTTAGTCTTTACCTTTCCTTTTCTGGTGTGCCTCTTGTAGATAACTTGTTGATGGATTTTGGGGTTTTTTTAATCCAATCTGCTCTTCTATTTCTCTTCAGTGATGCCTTTAAACCATTCACATTCAATATGATTATTGAGAGGAATGGCTTTATTGCTATCATTGTATTGAGTTCCTTTTGGTGTTGTCGCTAGTTACTTTGGTCCATCCTGCTTTCTGTTGCACCTCTGTAAGAAGGACGTGTCTTAGTGTTTCCTGCAACGTTGTTCTTGTTTTTGCAAACTCCTTTTGGTTCTGTTTTTCTGGTAATATCTTGATCTCTCCTTCATATTTGATAGATAATTTTGCTGGGTACAATATTCTTGGTTGAGAGTTGTGCTCTTTGAGTGTTTGATATATATCATTCCACTATCTTCTTGCTGGCATGGTTTCTGCTGAGAAATCAGCATTTAATCTTATGTGCTCTCCCATATAGGTTACTCTTTGTCTTTCCTTGCTGCTTTCAGAATTATCTCCTTATCTTTCGTTCTGGAAAATTTGACCATGATATGCCTTGGTGGTTTTTCTTTTGGGGTCTGTTTGATATGGTTTTCTCTCAGCTTCTTGAATATATATTTTCTCATTCTTCATTATTCCTGGAAAGTTTTCTTCTAGTAATTCTTCCACAACTTTCTTGGTGCCTATACTTGCTTCCTCTTCCTCCTGTTCTGGGATTCCGATCCTACGCATGCTATTTTTCTTGATGGTGTCCCATGTTATTCTTAGGTTTTCTTCCTTTTCCTTCCCTTTTGTCTCTGCTTTTTGCTCTAGCAAGTCAGTTTTGGCAATTTGATCTCCTATTTCACTGATACTGTATTGCATCTCTTCACCTCTGTTCATGTGTCCCTCCATCATGTTGACAGCATCTGAAACAGTGGACATCATATTTTGGATCATGATTTCTTGTTTTTTCCAGAGCCTCTAATGCCTCATTTGTTTTATCTGCATTGTTTTGGATTGGGTTTTGGTTTTGTTTTTAAGCTCCTCCTGGTTTTTACTTGCAGCGTCTTGTAATTCTTTATCTTTGACACTTTGAAAATATTCAATCATTGTTCTTTTAAATTATATGTCTTAAAGTGTCATCAGACTCTCAGGCCTCAGGAAATTCATTGCTATTGTGTCACTTTTGGGTGGATGACGTCTTGGTTTGCACTTGTATAGCTTTTGTTTCATGATGATGCCATGATAGAGTTTTTCATGCCTGAGGTGGTGATAGGTTCTTGATGTGAAATTACTGCTACAGACGAGGCCATAGTAGTTATATTGTCTGTGTTCCACTCTGAATTGGTGAACAACGGGAAGTATCCATTCACAGTCTGTGAAAGTGGCCTCTTCTTTTGGATAACTTTTTGGGCTAAATCAGACCAAGATGCTCTGAATTAAAGGCAGTTAGTTGACTGAACATGAGGAGATATGAGGCTGAGGGGGAGGAGGGAAGAGGCAGGGCAGGCACAAGAACAGGTGTATGTCACGTGGGCATGTGCTTAGACTCAAGTGAGGACCTCACTCACGCTGGAGCTGTATGGCTCCCTGGTGGAGCTAGCTGTCCAGGTGCGCACATGAGAAGACTTCACTCAGTTTGCAGCTGTCCCGCTGGCGCCTGGAGGAGGGCCTTCCTGCCTGGGCATGGACGTGAATGAACTTCACTCAGGTTGTAGATGTTCTGCTGGTGGCCAGCAGGCCTAGCTGCCAGATGAGCACGTGTCAGGACCTCACTCAACTTGCAACTGTCCGCTGTGCCTGGCTGGGGTACCTGCCCGGGTAGGGATGCCCGGGACGTGTTCGAGGAACTCACTTGGTTTGCAGATGTCCTACTTGCACCCGGTGAGGGCTAACTTTTGGGTTGGCATGCACGATGATCTCATTCAGTTTGCAGTTGTCTCGCTCACGCCTAGTGGGACTACCTGCACGTATGGGGACTCACAGGGGCCTCACTCAGGTTGCAGCTGTACAATTCGCACTCTGCGGGGCTGGCTTCTGTGTGGTCACACCCAAGTATCTCAGTCAGATTACAGATGTCGGGGCAGGCATGGCACAGGGTGGGCACACTGCGGGGCAGGTGGTCCAGCGGGACTATTTAGTAGATTTTGAAATCAGGGAGAGCTATGCCTCCCACTGCATTTTTGTTTCTCAGAAGTGTTTTGCTTATTGGGGTCTCTTACTTCTCCAAATAAACTTGACAATTTCCCTTTTGATTTCCTTGAAAAATGTATTTAGTATCTGGATTGAGATTGTGTTTAAAACCTAGATTGCTTTTGGTAGGATCATAATTTTCACAATGTTGAGTCTTTCTATCCATGAAAAGGACACATTTTCCCCATTCTTTAGGTCTTTTGTTGTGTCTTAAAGAAATGTTCTGTAGTTTTCTTTGTATAGAGATCTTTTGCATCTCTATTTACATTCACTGTCAAGTATCTCAGTTTGTAAATGGCTATTGTAAATGGTATTGCTTTCTTGATTTCCTCTATGAGTTGTCTTTGTTACCATAGGGGAATCCCACTGATTTTTGGATATTGTTCCTACTACTGTACTAAATTGACCTACTAACTCTAACAAGTTTTTGTTGTTGTTGTTGAGTCTTTGGGGTTTTCTGTGTATACTATCATACCATGTGCATATAATGATAGTTTAACCATCTCTTTGCTGATCTGGATGTCTTTTATTTCTTTCTCTTGTAGAATTGCCCTAGCAAGTACTTCCAATACAATATTGAAGAAAAGTGCTGACAGTGAGCATCCTTGTTTTATCCCTGTTCTCAAGGAAAATGCTTTTAGTCTTGCTTCATTGAGAATAATGTTGATTCTTGATTTTGCAAATATACTTTCACTATGTGGAGGAAAATCCGTTCTACCCCAATTTTGCTGAGTGACTTTATCAGAAAGAGGTGTTGGATTTTGTCAAGTGCTTTTTCTGCATCTATTGCTAAATCATGTGGTTCTTGTTATTTATTTTGTTAATATGGTGAATTTTGTTGTTTGTTTTTCTTATATTGAACCATCTTTTTTTTTTTTTAAACAGTGCCTCGGTAAGGACTATCCACTTAGCTTTGTATCCAAAGACGAAATTTGTAGGTGAAAGGAGTTAGGAGTCAGCCTTCGTTAGAGACTGGTTCATTTCAGGGTCGAAAATATGGAACGCTTCACGAATTTGCGTGTCATCCTTGCGCAGGGGCCATGCTAATCTTCTCTGTATCGTTCCAATTTTAATATATGTGCTGCCGAAGCGAGCACTATATTGAACCATCTTATATCCCTATTATGAATCCCAATTGATCATGGTTAATTATTGTTTTGATGTGCTTTTTGGATCCTATTGGCTGGGATTTTTTTTTAAGAAATTGTGCATCTATATCTTGGTAATATATTTACCTAGTTTTGATATTAGGGTTATATTTGTTTCATAGAATAACTCTGGAAGTTTTCTTTCTTTCTCAATTGTTTTAAATAATTTAAGTAAAACTGATGATTGCAAGGATGTTTTAACATAATAAAAGCAATCAACTTAATTTCCCACATTAACAAAGCAAATAACAATAATCACATCATTTGATGCAGAAAAGGCATTTGACAATATCTAACACTTGTTCCTCATTACAACACTTAGCAAAAAAAAGGAATAGAATATCCTCAACATAGTGAAAAGTATATGCACAAAACCAAGAGCCAGTATAATTTTCAATGGAGAAAGACTAAAAGCACTCTCCTTGTGAACAATGGCCAGAAAAGGATGCCCACTTTCATGACTCCTATTTAATATGGTATCTAAAGTACTTCCTAGGGCAGAATAATAAGACAAGGAAATAAGAGATCACAGGATGCTGAAACTGTCACTATATGTAGATTATACGGTAGTGTACACAGAAAACCCAAAGACAAAATAAAAACTGTTAGACAAAATAGACCAATTTAGTAAGGTTGGCAGAATACAAGATAAATACACAAAAATTATTGGGATTCTTTTACAGTAACAACGAAAACTCAAATAAGAAAACTGACAAAGTGATACCAATACTTAGCAATAAACCTAACTAGAGAGCGCTGGTGGCCTCGTGGTAAGAAACTGTGCTGCAATCCCTAAGGCATGTAGTTGGAATCCACCAGCTGCTCTCCAGAAGAAAAATGAGTAAGCTCCCCCTTTGAAATTAACTGTTTCTGAAAACCTGCTGGAGGGTAAGCTATGGGTCCGTTTTGACTTGAGAATACACAACAACCACAGAGATACAAAAACATTTACAAAGAAAACTATAAAACACTACTTCAAAAAAACAATAAGAGACCTAAATAAATGGGGTGAGCAGAAATCCCTACTCATAAATTGGAAGACTCAATATAGTGAAATGACAGTCCTACCAAAAGCAATCTACTTGTTCAACACAATCCCAATACAGATAACAAATTCATCTTTTAAAGAGATAGACAATTGGTAAGTTTAGTTGGAGAAGAAAGAGACCCCAAGTAAGTGAAGCATTTCTGAAGAACAAAAATGAAATGGAAGGCATAGCACTCCCTGATCTCAAAACCTATTAAACAGCTATAATAATCAAAAAGAGTATGGTCTGGTACAATGACAGACACATAGACCAATGGAACAAAATCCAGAACCCAGAAATTAACCCGTGTCCTAGTGACAAGAAGCTGTGTAGCAATCTCAAAAGCATGTGGTTTGAATCCGCCAGCTACCTCATGGGAGAAGGATGAACAAGCAATCTCCACCTCTGCAATTAGTTGCTTCCTAAAAAACTCACCAATGGGTAAGGTATGGGTCAGTCTGTCTCAATACACAACAACAATCTATGATCAACTGGTACAAGACAAGGAAACAAAACCTACCAAATCTTCAGCAAATGATGCTAACAAAACCAAACTCTGACCTGTAGAAAGCTGAAGCAGGATTTACATCTCACATAATACACAAGTTGAATCAGAAATCTAAGGGTAAAGACCAAAACCATAAAGATCATAAGAGAGAATATAAGAAGAGGTTTAGAAGGCCTAGCCAATAGCATAAAGAGGTGGCAAATACAGTCAGAAATGTACAATCAAGACAGGATGAAATTGATGAATGGGGTCTTCCAAAGGTTAAATCCCTGTGTGCATCAAAAACTTTTTCCAGTGGGTGAAAAGAAAATGTAGTGACTGGGGGAAAAAACATTTGACAATGTCATCTCAGACAAGGGTCTCATAATAGATGTTTATAGAATACTACAGAGATTTTAGAAGAAAAAGACTGGTAACCCAATTATAACATGGACAAAGACATGAAAAATCTTTTCACAGAGGAAGACATTCGAATTGCCAACAAACACATAAAAAATGCTCAAAATCACTGACAATCAGAAAGATGCAAATAGAAACAATGAGCTATCATCTCACATCAAAAGCAAAGACAAAGTTCAACAAGAGAGCAAGCAATAAATGTTGGAGAGGATGTGGGAAGATTGGAATTCTAATACACTGGTGGTAGGATTTTTAAATGATATAACCACTCTGGAAGGCATTTTGGTGTTTCTTTAAAAAGCGGAACATGGAAATTCCATCTTAGGACTGAGACACAAGTGGAGATTTATACCAATGTTCATAGCAGCATTGTTCACCATCACAAGAACATGAAAACAGACAAAATGTCCAGGAACAAAAGAATGGATTGAGAAATTGTGGTACATTCACACAAGTGAATATAGTGCAGCACTCAGGAGCAATGATTCTTTTTAAAAAATACTACATAATACTGAAAAGACTAGAGAACATTGTGCTGAGTGAACTAACTCTGCCCCATAGTGACAAATATTGCCCATAAAACAACTATTGTAAAAATAAAAAGATAACTAGTAAAATGTGTATGAAGATCTACGAAGAGAAAGGGACGAAGCAGGAGGATTGAGGTGGGCAGGGGGAAATCCAGAGATTGCAGATGTGAAGGGTGGAGTTAGTGGGAAAGACTCAGCTGGGACCTGAAATGACTGGGTAATGGTGGGCATAGATCAATGGTGATTAATTTTATAAAACACCACTTACGGGAATGATTGTATAAGGCACAATGTGAATGAAGGAAAGTGTAAAACACAATGAATTTGGATTTGTATGGAAACCAATATAAAATTTTTAAACTGTTAGAAAAAAAAGAATTCCAAAACAGAGATGGTACAACCAACACATGACTGGAAATAACAGAAATACCTTAAAAGGCAATCTAGAATATCAAAATCAAATGGCAGAAATTTCAGCATGCTGAAACATGCTAAGCAAAAATTGATATATATGAGTTAGTTCTGACTTGACGGTACATAATAGCAACTATGTTCTGAGGAGGAAAGGTGAGCAGTGTGTTCCCAAGCCTTTGAAAACCAGCTGAAGGTCAGCTGTGAGTTTTGACCGGACAGCAACAAGTTATTTAGTTTGTTGTGTTTTAAAGCAAGTCTCTTCTGACATCCATTTTGATTCTTTCTTTCCTGTCTTTTGTGTGACCTTTTACTTTCTTCATGTGTGATGTCCTCCTACAAGTCATGTTATCTTTGATCTTTAATGTCTACTGCATAGAATAGAATCTATTCCTGAGATGGTCTCTACATACAGGGGATATATACTCAGGTTGTGTTTTAGTTATGGAGGACTTGTTTTCATTTCCTTTTGCTTTAATTTGAACTTTGTTACAGGAAATTGTTCAAGCCTTCTTCACTTTCCTCAAGCAAGTTTTTACTATCTGCATTACATAGGTCTTCTCCAATCCTGAAGCCACATTCATTTTCATATAGTCCATGTTCTTCAAATATTTGCTCAGCATAGACATTCAATAGGTATGGAGAAAGGATAAGACATTGATCACACCTTTTCTGACTTCAAACCATGGCAGTGTTCCCTTTTATGTTCAAACTGTTTCTTGACTATGCATATGTTTCACATGAGCACAATTAAATGTTCTGTGATTTCTATTCTTCTCAATGTTATCTATAATTTATTATAATCCACATAGTCAGATGCCTTTGCATAATCAGTAAAACACAAATAAACATCTTTCTGGTATTCTCTGCCTCCAATCAAGATCCTATTTGACATCATAAATGATGTTCCTTGTTCCATGGCCTCTTCTCAATTCAACTTTAATTTCTGTCAGTTCCCTGATAATCATCTGCCACATTCAATAATATTCAGCAATATTTTGCTTGCTTATGATATTCTTTTATAATGTTTTCACTCTGTTGAATCACTGTATTTTAAATTAGGAATAAATACATATATCACTTCATCTTACATATTTAGGCATATTACTATGAGAGGTTATTCCTTGGAGAGGCACACATACTTGAAATGGGGAAATGATAGTGAAAGAGAGGAAGATGTTCAACCAAGTAAATTAACACAGTGACTGCAGTAATGGGTGTGAATGTATCAGAGTTTGTGAGGATTGTACAGGATTGGGCAAGGTTCAGATCTGTTGTCCATTGCGTTGCTATGAGTTGTACTCAACTTACAACAACAGTTAGCTCACTAATACACAGGATATAAATTTTTATGCACTCCATTTCATGTTTGGCAACTTCCATTTTTCTCTGAATCATACTTCATAATGCCCCAATTGTTAATGGATGTTTGCACCTGTTTCTCTTCATTTTGAGTCTTACCACAACAGCAAATGAAGGTCTTTTACTCCATCTTAGTCATTAAGATAGATTCTGTTTTGAAGATGGCCAGCCCTGCTTCCTAGTATGTCTTAGCCTAGTGTTGCATTGAAAACTGTTCAGTATAGGTGACCCTGCTAATATTTGAAAGAATGCTGCCGTAACTTCCAACATCACAACAACATACAAGTCATTACAATATGGCAAACTAACAAATGAGTCGTGAATATTTCACTAAGTGCTGGGATGTCACAGTAAACAAGGCACAAGACCCCTGTTCTCATAGAGTCACATTCTTATTATACTAGATCAACAATAAATATGTTGCTAATAAAAAGGAGGAATATTGTGATTTCAGTAATTTGGTGGGTGGTAATTGCCATTTACCAGCCTAAACTGAGAAATACTTTATGTTGGAAGAATCAGGAATCGAAGATTCTATTTCAGTTACATTAAATTTTAAATGACTGCTAAATCGTCAAATAGAAAAGCTGAGTAGACAGAAATAGATGTGTTCTGGGATGTAGAGGAATTGGCTTTTGGAGCTAGAAATAGAGGAATCTTTAGCTTTTAATCAATGTTAAAATCTATAGGTTGATATTTTTCTGAGGCTTTATAAGACTAAGAGAAGTTAGGATAAGAGTATATAAGATCACAAGATAAAAGTAAATAACCCAATTGAAAAATGGGCACAGGATATGAACAGACATGTCACCAAAGAAGACATTCACCTGGCAAACAAACACATGAAAAAATGTTCAAAGTCCCTAGCACTAAGAGAGATTCAAATCAAAACAACTATGATATCATTTCACCCCAATAAGAATAGCAAAATTTAACAGAACAGTAAACGTCAAATGCTGGCGAGGTTGTGGAGAAACTGGATCCCTTATTCACTGTTGATGGGAGTGTAAAATGGTGCAATTGCTATGGAAAGCTGTATGGCGCTTTCTCAAAAAGTTGCAAATAGAAATACCATTTAACCCAGAAATTCCACTACTAGGAAGTTACCCTAAAGAAACCGTAACTGCCAGCCAAGCAGATATATGCACACACATGTTTATTATGGCTTTGTTCACAATAGCAAAGAGCTGGAAACAACTCAAGTCCCCATCAACAAACAAACTGATAGAGAAGCTCTGATATATTCACACAATGGAATACTATGGAACATTGAAAAACAAGGAGCTCATGAAACATTACACAAAATGGATGACCCTGGAGGCCGTTATGCTGAGTGAAATATCTCAGTCACAAAAGGAAAGGTATTGCATAGGGCCACTGCTGTAAAATGGGACTGACATCAGGGTTGAGGAAGACAGAAAATGAGGAAAGGAATAATGTGTATTTCATTGAAACAGATGAGGGAGAGAACTGTTTAAAGGGGACATATGAATGGGTATTCTTGTCATTACAGAAGTCCAGAGTGAAGGCTGTATAGTGGAATGGACTTGGGGGGAGGGATTGCATAACTATGAAAGAGTTTTTTTTTCCTTTCAAGGAGAAGAGTGAATTGGGAGGGGGGAGTGGGCAGGGAGAAAAGTGTAACAATGAATGACTGGAAACCCTAAGTCTCTGTAAACTTTCATTAAAATTAATTTTTAAAAAAAGAAAGTATCTGAAAACTGCTAGGGTGTGTATTTCTGGGTTGAACAACCATTTCAGAGTTTATTTTCATGAGTAAGTTATACTCAGAATAGAGCAAGAAAACACTGCCTGGTTCAAAATTGGGAAGGGTGTGTGCCAGGGATATGTCCTGCTTCCATACCTTTCAACCTGTATGCAGAACAGATTATCCAGGAGGCTGGCTCTGTGAGGATAAATATGGGGTCAAGATTGGTGGAAGATCTATCAATCTACGTTATGCAGATGACACAACCCTGCTTGCTGAAACTGAGGGGGACCTGAAGCGCTTGCTACAGAGAGTCAAGGACTGAAGCATCCAATATGGATTGAGGCTCAACGTCAAGAAGACAAAGGTTCTCACCGCTGGACCAATTGGCAGCATCAGGATGGATTTTGAAGACATTGAGATTGTTCACAGCTTTAGTTTGCATAGCTCCACAGTCAACACTTGGCATCAGTAGCCAGGAAATTAAAGGACGTATTGAGATGGGAAAGTCTGCTGTGATGTCTCTCTGGAGATTAAGGTGCGTCTGATACAGGCCATGGTCTTTGCAATTACTTGTTATGCATCACAGAGTTGGATAATGACTAAGGAGGATAGAAGAATTGATGGCTTTGAGCTGTGGTGCTGAAGAAGAGTATTGAGGATACCATGGACTGCTAGGAAAACAAACAGATTCATCCTGGAAACTCTTAAACCAGGCAGCTCCTTGGAGGCAAGAAGTTTTTTTTTTTTATGGAAAAGTAAAAGAAAAGATTCTTTCATTGTTTTACAAACCCTCCCCAGGTCCCCTCCACCATGCAGCCCTCGCTCTAGTCTCCTGTGATGACAGAAATACCCAGTTATATCTCTCTTTTAAACGGTTCTCTCCCTCCTCTGTTTCAGTGCAGTATACATTATTGAACCCATCTTACTCAGTCTCTCCCCAACCACAAGGACAGTCCCATTCTACAACAGTGGCATCATGTAATATTTGTCCTTTTGTGACTGGGATATTTCACTCAGCATAATGTTCTCCAGAGTCAACCATTTTGAATAATATTGCATGAGTTCCTTGTTTTTTAATGCAGCATAGTATTCCATTGTGCGAATATACCACAGCTTCTCTAGCCATTCGTTTGTTGATGGGCACTTAGGTTGTTTCCAACTCCTTGCTATTGTGAACAAAGCTGCAATAAACATGGGTGTGCATATATCTGCTTGGATGGAGGCAAGAATTCTGAGCCTCCATCTAACATACTTTGGACATGTTGTAAAGAGGGACCAGTCCTTGGAGAGGGACATCATGCTTGGGAGGGTGAAGGGACAGCACAGGAGGGGAAGGCCCCTATGAGGTAGATTGAGTCAGTGACTGGGGTAATTGGGATCTGAGTGTCAGAGATAGTGCGATTGGCACAGGACAGAGCAGAGTTTAGGGCTGTTGTATATAGGGTCGCTATGAGTCACAAGCAACTCGATGGCACATAACAACAATAACAACAACAACAACAACAACAAGTTATATTAACTGTTTACATTCAGTGTTGTAGACCCCAGCTATAAATCCCGTACCTAAACTGCATTAAAGAGCTTTGTAATCTGAAAAAATGTATATGAGATTATTTTAGCCTTTTCTGCAACTGCTTGTGACTCTTTAATTAATTAAAATGAAAATGTTTTGCAGATCTATGAGACCAGTAAGAAGCCTGAGGGAGATATGTTAACAAAGGAAGGATGAGCAATCTCTCTCCATGCAATTAATTGCCTCTGAAAACCTTCTAGAGGATCAGCTGTCAGTTGGTTCCCACTCTATGGTACTCAACAATAACAATGTGACAAAATACTTAAAATTGACATTATCCTGGAAAGTCCAGATATTTGGACTTACAACAATTAGTCTGTGAGTTTGGTCTAACAAGAAGTGATGACCTATTTTGTTGAAAAATATCTGTAGACCCCAATCAATATCTAAATTTAGCTCCTCCTGATGTTTTGACTTGGTTCCAACTATAACAATGTTTATATTTTCTATTAATTTGTAAATATAGATTTTGAATGGCATTGTGTTTTCGTTCCATGTAATTATTTCCTGTCCTTATCCCAGTTATATTATTTTTCTTTCTTTTGAAAAAAGGTGACTTTCTGGCCACATCTTTGTCTCTGTTTGGTGGTGGGCTGCTTGGGTTTTTGGACCTGGACTTGCTTCCAAATTTTGTATGTGCAGTGAAGGCATCAATGTCTCATGAAGGACATCACACACACACACACACACACACACACACCCCAGAAGATTCTGAAAGGCAGATAAAACAAGCCAGTCACCCATTTTTGTAACCTAATTAAACAGCACACATGCCAAGCATATACAGACAGGAGGGTGGAAAATACCTGAACAAGAAGGCATTAAAGGAAGTCCTTAGAAACTTAAGTTTAATGTGAAATGCTTTGCGAAGACACTTAAAATGAACTTTATGTTAAAAAAAAACAACACTGTGAAACTAAATTGTACTGCTATTGTTGGCTTACCTGTGTGTTCAGCAATCTTAGCCCAAAAGTATGTTATAATTTTAAAAAATGCAAAATTCTGCCCTAATGAATGTAAAAATGGCTTATTGTGAAGTTTGCATTGTTGTACAGAGGCATCTTTCATGTGTAGGCAATGGGGTGGTAGTAGAAATACAAACGCTATTTAATTTTTTTTTTAAGTGCAAGTAATTTGTTAGGTAGTAATTTCCTCGGAAAGGCTAAGAAGAAGTGACAAGAGCCATCATGTTGTTATTGTGTACCATAGAGTCAGAGCTTACCCATAGCTGACCCTCCTGTGGGTTTTCAGAGGCAGTTATTTGCATAGGATGAGATTGCCCATTCTTCCCCTTGAGGCAGGTGGTGGTCTAAAATCTTGTGTATTCCAGATTGCACTACAGTTTCTTGCCTTAGGCCTCCTGATCTGACTTCTGTCGACGAAAGAAGCAAGGGCAGGGTAAGAAACAATATCAGAACATTTCAACCAGGGCAATGAGAAGTCTTTGAGCCAAGGTGTCATGTAAAGGACTCCCACATCTCACAGGAAAGGGCTTCATTAGGATCCTGGTTGAAAGTAAAGCATATCTGAAGAGTGTTTATTTGTACTTTATTGACTATACAAAGTCTGTGTCATAACTATATCATAACAAGTTGTGGCTGACATTGAGAAGAATGGGAGTCCCAGCACACTTAACTGTGCTCCTGAGAAACCTATGCCTGGTCCAGGAGACTATTGTGTGAACACAGCAAGGAACACTGCATACTTTAAAATTAAGAAGGAAGTGCATCAGGGTGATATTGTGTTCTCTCTTCATACCTAATTAATCTATAGACTGAGCAAAGTATTCAAAAAGCTGGACTCTATGAAGAGGAATGTGGCATCAGGATCGGAGGGAGACTTATCAATGACGTGCCTTATGCAGATGACACAATCTTGGTTACTGAAGTGAGGAGAACTTGAAGCATTTGTTGCATAAGATCAAGGAATGCAGCCTTTAAAAAGTCTTACCACTGGAATGATAGGCAACATCATGATGGATGGAGAAGAAATTGAAACTGTCAGCAGCTTCATCTTGCTTGGATCTACAATTAGTAGCCCTAGTACCAGTAGTGAGGAAATATGAAGACATATTGCACTGGGGAAATCTGCAGTTTGAGACCTCTCCGAATCACTGAGGAGTAGTTTGATGAATAAGGTGCATCTGATTCAGGCCATAGTCTTTCCAATCACTTGCTATGCATCTGAGAGCTGGACAGTGAATAAGGATGACAGAAGAATTGATGTCTTTGAGCTGTGATGTTGAAGAAGAACACTGAACATCCCATGGACTGTCAAAAAACCAAACACATGTGTCTTGGAGAGGGTACAGCCAGAGCGCTCCTTGGAAACAAGAATGATGAGGCTTTGCCTCACATATTTTGAGCATGTTGCCAGAAGGGTCTATTACTTGGAAAGGGACATGATGCTGGCAAGGGTGGAGAGTCGACAAACAAGAGTAATATCCTCGACCAGATGGATTGACCTGGTGACTGCTGCAATGGGCTCTTGTGTGTCAAGAAGTGTGAGGATGGCACAGGATTGAACAAGATTCAGATCTTTAGTTCATAGGGTTGCTGAGTTGCACTCTATGGTACCTAACAACAGCAAGAACAGCTGTGAAAAGGCCTTTGTAGGTAGTAGCCCCCAGGAAGAAGAGGGTGAGGAGTTTAAGGGGCATGGAAACAATCTCACCTGGAGCCTATTCCCTAGATGTACAGGGTATCTAAGATTCTAGAATATTCTCTTCATATAACCTTGATTTCACTTCTAGTGTCTGCAAAGTCTATCCCCCAGTACAGTCCTCCTGAGATTTCTTTGGGCTCTCAGGTGATGTTCATAATCTCAAAGCTCAGGGATTGCTCCATGGATTTGAGGTATTTCATGGTGAAGAACAAAATGCACGTGGAAAGAGAAAATTATCTAACCACATACTGAACACTGGGAATCTGACCACATACTGAACACCAGGATCTA
>NW_006399922.1:4205060-4205611 GCF_000299155.1 Elephantulus edwardii | reverse complement strand
CCCCTTTGGCAGTAGGAAACACATAGACTATTATGGAGATTGATTTTGGAATTCAGATGCACTCTTATTGATTGTGCTTGGCTGTACATGTACCTTTATCACCTTCTAATAGAGAACTCAGACTCCAGGAATCCTAAATATAAATTTGGTTTTACAGGTCATTTTACAAAGAAACACTAATATATTTTTTATTAAAATTTACTTGATTGATAATTTAAATACTTAGACAATTGATGTGAGTACTCCACTTACATCTTGTCATTTGAAATCTCTGTAGTCACTTTAAAATGTCATGTATCCTGCCACTTTGCTGAAATGATCAACTATGTCCAGTTGTGGGGAAACGACAGTTTTTTAACAAATGGTGTTGGCAATTTTGGAAAACTATCTTCAGAAAACTCGGGCAAGATCCACAGCTCACTCCATACACAAAAACCAATTCAAAAAGGATCATGGACCTAGGACTGAAACCAAGGACAATAAACTTCATTAAAGAAAAGTTTGGAAGAACTCTAGAAGTCCTAATTCACAACATAAACAGTCTTTTAAGC
>NW_006399922.1:4201517-4204835 GCF_000299155.1 Elephantulus edwardii | reverse complement strand
TTCAGATGGCTAACAAGCACATGAAGAAATGTTCAAAATCCCTAGCTCTAAGAGAGATGCAAATCAAAACAACTATGAGATATCATCTTACTCCATCCAGTAAGAATAACAAAATTTGACAGAACAGCAAACATCAAACGCTAGCAAGGTTGTGGAGAAACTGGAACCCTTATTCACTGTTGGTGGGAGTGTAAAATGGTGCAACCACTATGGAAGGTTGTATGGTGCTTTCTCAAAAGGTTGTAAATAGAAATACCATTTGACCCAGAAATTCCTTTACTGGAAATATACCGAAAGAAACTTCCACCCCAGCAGATATATGCACACCCATGTTTTTGTGGCTTTGTTCACAATAGCAAAGGGGTGGAAACAACCTAAGTACCCATCAACAAACAAATGGATAGAGAATCTATAGCATATTCACGCAATGGAATACTGTGCTGCATTGAAAAACAAGGAATTCATGAAATATTATACAAAATGGGTGACCCTTGAGGACATTATACTGAGTGAATATCTCAGTCACAGAAGGACAAATACTGCATAGTGCCACTGTTGTAAAACGGGACTGACATCAGGGTTGGGGAGAGACTGAGAAAGATGGGATATATTATGTATACTGCACTGAAACAGATGAGGGAGAGAACTATTTAAAAGGGATATATGATTAGGTATTATTGTCATGACAAGAGTCCAGAATGAAGGCTGCACAGTGGAGTGGACTTGGAGGGAGGGATTGTATAGCAATGAAATAATTTTTCTTTTACTTTTCAAAAAGAAGAGCGAACTAGGGATGAGGGGTGGGCAGGGAGAAAAGTGCAACAATGAATGAATGGACATCCGAAGTCTCTGTACATTCTATTTAAAATTAATAAAAAATAAATTTCAGGGGGAAAAATAATGTAGACTACAGTATTGTTTTACAAAAAATCCATATATGAGACTAGCATTCAATAGAATTAAGCAATTTAAGAAGTGGCACTATAATATAAATTAACATGCAAATCAACTTAAACATTCCCTCCCCCCTTAAAGAGCCATTTCTTTACAAATAAAACCCATTGTTGTTGGTTGATTCCAACTCATGGGTTTTCTATGGGTTTCATATTAGAATTGAGCTCCATAAAGTTCTCTTGGGTATAATCATTGCCAAAGCAGGTTGCCAATTCTGTCTCTTAGTATTGTTAGGTAAGTTAAATTGTCAACCTCTTGCTTAATACTAAGTATTGATGGTTGTCCTAAACAGGGACCTTAAGTCTTCTACATGCATGCACTGGGCCAGGTACTGCATAAAGTCTATTTGGTAAGCATTTGTCTAACTGATGTTAGATACAAGCTGTGTCTGACTATTCTGACTTAAACATAAAATCAATTTAGAGGCAAACTTAGGAATTGAACTTATTTGCAGTTCATGGACCTTCTGTATATAATATGGTGTCTAATTATATAACGTCTAAATTCACAGAACATATTGTGGATGTTAAGTGAATTATGTAAATATCAAATTTATTGCTGTCAAGTCAGAAATGACTCATAGCTGACCCTCTACTGGGTTGCTGAGACTATATAAATTACGTGGGAAGAGATTACTCATCTTTCTCACACTGAGCTGCTGGTGAATTTGAAATACAAGAGAGGTTCAGTCTTTGGCTAACTAGACTGTCTCTTTACCTTTGGGGGCAAGACTATACTATCTTTCCGAGCCCGTTTTTGTTTGTTTGTTTGTTTGTTTTGAGGGTTTTAAAAAATTATTATTATTATTAATTTTCACTAAAATTTACAGAGACTTTGGATTTCCATTCATTCATTGTTGCACTTTTCTCCCTGCCCACTACTTCCACCCAGTTTGTTCTTCTCTCTGAAAAGCAAAAGAAAATTCATTCATTGTTACACAATCCCTCCCCTCAAGTCTATTCCACTCTGTTCTGGCAGAGCCAGTTTTAGTTGCAAACAGTTCTTCAGCATATATGATGAATATGCAATTACATGTAAACTTTTTTAATCGAGATTTTAATGAAAATTTAAAGAGAACTTGGATTTCCATGCATTTATTGCTGCACATTTTCCTCCCTGCCCACTCTTCCCTCACTCTGTTTGCTTTTGTCTTTGAAAAAAAAAAACCCTAACTTTCATTGTTATACAATCCTCCCTCCCAGTCCACTTTACTATGAAGCTCTTATTCTGGACTGTTGTCATGCAAATACCTAATCATATATTCCATATAAGAAATTCTCTCCCTTATCTGTTTATATGAAGTTTACATTGTTTATCCCTTCTTTTCCCTTATTTCACTCAGCATAATGTCCTCCAGGGTCACCCATTTTGTATAATATGAGTTTCTTGTTTTTCAATGCGGCATTATATTCCATTGTGTGAATATACCACAGCTTCCCTACTCATTCGTGTGTTGATGGGCACTTGGATTGTTTCCATCTCTTTACTATTGTGAACAATGAACATGGGTGTGCATATATCTGCTTGGGTGGCAATTCTGGTTTCTTTAGGGTATATTCCCGGTACTGGAATTTCTGGGTCAAATGGTCTTTCTAGTTCCAACTTTTTGAGAAAGCACTATACTGCCTTCCAGAGTGGTTATACTATTTTATACTCCCACCAACAGTGGATAAAGTCCCAGTTTCTCCACGACCTCAACAGCATTTGTTGTTTGCAGCTCTGTTGACCTTTGCTATTATTGTGGGGATGAGATTATATCTCATAGTTGTATTGATTTGTATCTCTCTTAGAGCTAGGGATTTTGAATATTTCTTCATGTGTTTGTTTGTCATCTGAATGTCTTCTTTGGTGAAGGGTCTCTTCATATCCTGAGCCCATTTTGCAATTGATTTTTTAAAAAATTTATTTATTTATTCTTTTTATGTGTGTACCGTCAAATTGGATCTGACTGTTACAGGAGGCAATTGTTCCTCCTTCTTCAGCAGAGCATCTGGTGGATTTGAACCGCACACCTCTGGGATTGCAGTGCAGTTTCCTGCCACTAGGCCACCAGAGCTCGCCATTTTGCAATTGATTTGTTTACCTTTATCTTGTTGAGGTGCTTGAGTATTCTATAAATACTAGCTATAATTCCCTTATCAGACATTTCATTGTTGTTGTTGTTATGTGCCATCGAGTCGTTTGCGACTCATAGCGACCCTAAGTACAACAGCCCTAAACCCTGCTCTACCCTGTGCCAGTTTCATTGGTCCTGACACACCCATCCTGATTACCCCAGTCCCTGAATCAATCCACCTCATAGAGGGTCTTCCCCTCCTGCGCTGTCCCTCTACTCTACCCAGCATGATGTCCCTCTCTAAAGAC
>NW_006399922.1:4200029-4201407 GCF_000299155.1 Elephantulus edwardii | reverse complement strand
TTTGTTTTCTTGGCAGTCCATGGTACATTCAATACTCTTCTCCAGCACCACAGCTCAAAGGCATCAATTCTCCTTCTATCCTCCCTAGTCATTGACATTTCATTACCTAATATATTTTCTCTGTTGTACATAGGGATATGTTGACTGGGATAATTGGGATGGGCGTATCGGAGACAGTGTGATTGGCATAGGACAGAGCGGAGTTTAGGGCTGTTGTACATAGGGTCGCTATGAGTCGCAGGCGACTCGACGGCACATAACAACAAACAACAACAATATATTTTCTCAGTCTGTGGCTTTCCTTTTTCACATATTGGAGAAGTTTTTTGAGGTGTATAGGGGTTTTATTCTTAGAAGGTCCCATTCATCTATTTTATCTTCTAATGGATAACTGGAATGTAAAAGTTGGAAACCAGGAAGAAGGATCAGTAGTAGGAAAATCTGGACTTGGTGACAGAAAAGTGGCTGGGGATAGAATGATAGAATTCTGTACAATCAATGATTTATTCATAACAAATACATTTTATAAGAAACACAAATGCAGGCTATGCACATCGATTTCACCTAATGGCATACACGGGAATCGGATTGATTGGAGAAGTTACTGAAAACTAGCTCAGGTGCTGATTGTGGAACAGACCATTAATTGTTCATGTGCAAGTTCAAATTAAAACTAAAGAAGGTTATATCATATCCACAGCAATCAAAATTTGACTGTGAGTAATCTCCTGTGAATTTAATAACCAACTCAGGAATAGGTTTGAGGCCTTGAACACTAACGAGTGAAGACCAAATAAGCTGTGGGATGATATCAGATATCATTCATGAAGAATGTAAGAAGTCATTACAAAGAAGGAAGAAGACTATGAAAATGGATGTCAGAAGAGACTCTGAAAATTGCACTAGAGCTCAGAGAAGCCAAAGCAAAGGGAAAAAATAAAGAAGTTAGCTGAATAGAAGATTCCAAAGGGCCCCCTGGGAAGACAAGGCAAAATATTATAATGAAATGTGCCAGGAGCTTGAGTCAGAAAATCAAAAGAGCTGAAGTCACTCAGCATTTCTTAAGCTGAAAGAACTAAAGAAAAATTCTAGCCACACGTTGCAATGCTTAAGGATGCTGCGGGAAGTATATTGAATGATTCAAGAAGAATTTAAAGAAGATGGAAGGAGTATACAGTCAGTGAACCAAGAAGAATTGGCTGACACAGAATAATTTCAAGAAACAACATATGATCAAGAGTCAATGGTGATGAAGGAAGAACTTCAGGCTACTCTGAATGATGTTGTTGTTATGTGCCGTCGAGTCGTTTGCGACTCATAGCGACCCTATGCACAACAGCCCTAAACCCTGCTCTATCCTGTGGCAACCGCACTGCCT
>NW_006399922.1:4170125-4199674 GCF_000299155.1 Elephantulus edwardii | reverse complement strand
CAAATACCATGGCCTGTATCAGGCGCACCTTAGTCTCCAGAGAGACACTGTTGCTCCTGAGTACTTTAGAGAGGTCCCTAACAGCAGACTTTCCCATCACGATACACTTTTTGATTTTCTGACTGCTGGTGCCAAGAGTGTTGACTATAGAGCCGAGCAAACTGAAGCTGTGAACAATCTCAATGTCTTCACCATCCATCCTGATGCTGCCAATTGGTCCAATGGTGAGAAACTTTGTCTTCTTGACATTGAGCCTCAGTCCATACTGAAGGCTGCAGTCCTTGACCCTCCGCAGCAAGTGCATGAGGTCATCCTCAGTTTCAGCAAGCAGGATTGTGTCATCTGCATAAAGCAGATTATGAGGCAAAAATAAATCCCCATGAATTGATGGAATACCAATTGACATATTTCAGCAAATAGATGATGCCCTGCATGTGCTCACGAAGTTGTGCCAAGAAATCTAGATGATAACTACTTGGTCAATTGACTGAAAGAGATCCATATTTACTCCCATTCCAAAAAATCGTGACCCGACAGTGTGGAAATTATCAAACATCACTAATATCACACACTAGTAAAATCCTGTTGAAGGTTATCCAGAAAAGACTTGAACAGTACATTGACAGATAACAACCAAAGATACAAGCTGGGTTTAGAAGAGATCATGGCACTAAGGACATTATTGCCAACGTCAGATGGATCTTAGCAGAAAGCAGAGAGTACCAGAAGAATATCTATCTGTGTTTCCTTGACTGTGCAAAGGCATTTGACTGTGTGTATCACTTCAAATTGTGGCTAACCTTGAGGAAAATGGGAATCTCAGAACACTTGATCGTACTTATATGAGAACTATACTTGGACCAAGAAGCAGTCCTCAGAACAGAGCAAGAAAACACTGCATCAGGAATGCATCCTGTCCCCATACCTTTTCAATTTGCATGCAAAACAGATAATTTGGGAAGCAGGGCTGTATGAGGAGAAGTGTGGCTTCAAGATTGGAAGAAGACTCACTAATCATCTACAACATGCAGATGAAACAACCTTGATTGCTGAAATGGAAGAAGACCTGAAGCACTTGATACAAAAGGTCAAGGAGATATCTTCAATATGGGTTGAAACTCAACATCCAGAAGACAAAGATTCTCACCACTGGGCCAGTTAGCAACACCATAATAGATGGAGAAGTGATTGAGGTTGTTAGCAATTTCAGCTTTCTTGGATTCACAATCAACTCTCAACACCAGCAGTCAGAAAATCAAAAGACAAATTACATATGGAAAATATGCTGTCATGGACCTCTTCAAGTCCATGTCAATTACTTGTTATGCTTCAGAGAGTTGGACAATGACTAAGAATGACAGAAGAATCAATGCCTTCCAGTTGTGGTGTTGGAGAAGTGTCTTCAACATATCTTGAACTGCCAAGAAAACAAATCAATCTGTCTTGGAGAGAGTAAAAGCAAGTCTATCCTTGAAGGCTAGGATTTTGAAACTCTGTCTCACTTACTTTGGGCATGTGGCCAGGAGAGATGGTCCTTGAAAAAGGACATCATGTTCAGAAGAGTGGACAGACAGCTCAGGAGAGGAAGACCCTGGATGAGATGGATTAATACAGTAACTGGGGGCTGGGGTGTCAGAATTAGTGAGACTGGCTCAGGACAGGGAAGGCTTCAGAGCTGCTATATATAAGGTCACTATTCATCACAATGGTGCATAACAACAGTAACGTACTATGACAGATTTGAAAGAAGGATCAGCATCCACTTCCTAGACAACATGTGTCCGGAAACTCTATGAACTTTAATATATGTTGATGGTTGTATAGGGGCTTCAGGCCTTTTGTTCATAGGGTTGCTATGAGTCATGTTCAACTCAAAGGCAACCAACAACAACAATAACCTGGTTGTAGGTCTTTCAGGATGCTTGGAAGACTGTTCATGTTGTGGATTAAGGCTTCTAGAGGCCTTCCATGCTTTTCTCTGATGAAGTTTATAGTCCTTGGTTTTAGTCCTAGATCCTTGATCCATTTTGAGGTAGGTTTTGTGTATGATGTGAGGTGTGGGTCTTGCTTGAGTTTTCTGCATATTGTTTTCTAATTTTGCCAACACCATTTGTTTAAAAGGCTATCATCTCCCCACTTAACTGATTTTATCTCCTTGTCAAAAAAAGTTGTCCCGAGGGCTGTTTTCTGGGTTCTCAATTCTATTCCATTCATCTATGTGGAGATCCAGGCAGGTGGCATGGGACACAGGCAGATGTTGCAAGATGCAGGCAGGTGGAGTTAAACAACAATTATATGTAAACTTTATGCAATTTAAATTGGGACCTCTGAATCCCTCAGTTAAAATCACAACAAGAATGAATCAGTGACACTAAAACAAGCTACCTGAGTGTACGAATGGGCCATGTCTGTCCTTAATAAAATATCTCAAGAAGGTCCAGTTCTTGAGGAAGTTCAGAGAAAGAGAAGAAGACTCTCAAGCATGTGTATTGGCACACTGTGCTCAATCATACGAGAGATGGAAAGATGGCGAAGGTACAGAGCTGTTGTTCATACAATTGCTGTAAGTTATAGCTGCCTCAAGGGCACCTAAAAACAACTGTCAACAACTTCCAAGTAGAACTGTCCACAGGGCTTCAAAATCTATAAATCTTTATGGGGTAGATTTCCTCATCTTTCTCTAACAAAAATTGAACTAGTAAATTAGAACTACCCACATTTCAGTTAACAGCCCAACGCTTAATCTATTGTGCCATCAGGGCTCCTATGTCTGTCCTAGTTGTTTTGAAATCCATAACTTAATGACTAGCTGGTGCTTAAAGATATTGACTAGCTGACTGAGATTATTGCTATTGTTACTCTTGCTAGGTACCAGCAAGTCATCTACAACTCATAATGGCCTTATGAATGACAAACCTGAAACTTGCCCTACCCTGTAACATCTTCACAACCTGTCATGATCAAGCTCCATTATCAAAGTCACTATGTCAATAAATTTCGTTGAGAGCTTTCCTCTCATCTTTTTCATTTCTCATTAAAATGTCTCTTTCCAAGGACCTGCAAGATCCCCAAAGCATGTAAGATTATGTTTCACCACAATAAACCAACTCAATCTCATAGATATTTATAGGCTAATACACAAAAAAAAGCACAGTATACATTCTATTCCAATGTGCACGGAACGTTCTCCACAATAGAGCACATTCTAGGTCACAAGGAAAGAATCAACAAATTCAAAAACATAGAAATTATACAAAGTACTTTCTCATACCACAATGCTACAAAATTAGAAATTAATAACAAGAGACTAAAGGAGCAAAAACCATACATTTGGAAGCCGAACAACAACTTGCTTGAACACAACTGGGTACAAGAAGAAATAAAAACTGAAATTAAAAAGTTCTTGAAACAAATGACAATGAAGATGCAACATACCAAAACCTCTGGGATACAGCCAAAGCAGTAATTAGAGGTCAATTTATACCAGTAAGCACATCAAGAGGCAGGAAATATTGACTGTTGACTCTCTAACCCAATATCTCCAACAAATTGAAAAAGAACAGCAAGAAAACCCAACAGCCTCTAAAAAAACTGAAATTATAAAAATTAGAGCAGAAATAAATGAAATAGAAAACCAAAAAATAATTGAACTATCAACAAAACTAGGAGTTGGTTCTCTGGAAAAGTCAATGAAATCGACAAACCATTCGCAAAACTCACAAAAGAAAAGAAGCAAAAAACACAAATAATTCGAATAACAGATCAATCAAGCAACATCACAACAGAACCAACTAAAATAAAAAAGCTAACATTAGAATTTTATGAAAAACTATACTCAAACAAATATGAAAACCTAGAAGAAATGGACAAATACTTAGAAATGCACAACCTACCCAAACTGACACAAACTGAAATTGAACATCTGAACAGAGCCATTACAAAAGAAGAAATCAAAAAGGTAACACAACAACTTCCAACCAAAAAAAAGCCCTGGATCAGATGGTTGTACAAGTGAATTCTATCAAACACTCCGAGAATAACTGTCACCAATTCTACATAAACTATTTCAGAAAATAAAAAAAAAGATAGAATTCTCCCAGACTCATTCTATGAAGCAAACATATCTTTGATACCAAAGCCAGGAAAACACACCACCAAAATAGAAAACTATAGACCAATATCTCTTATGAACATAGATGCAAAAACCCTGAATAAAATACTGGCAAATAGAATCCAATGATACCTTAAAGAAATAATTCATCATGACTAAGTGGTATTCATAATAGATATGCAAGGATGGTTCAACATAAGAAAAATAATTTATGTAATTCATCACATTAACAAAGCAAAGAACAAGAACCACATGACCCTATTAATTAAGGCAGAAAAGGCCTTTGACAAAAGCCAACACCCTTTCCTGATTAAAACATTCAACAAAATAGGATTAGAGGGGAATTTCTTCAACATAGTAAAAAGTATTTATGAAAGCCCAAAAGCCAACATTGTTCTCAATGGAGAGAGATTAAAGGCATTCCCTTTAAGAACAGGAACTAGGCAAGGATGCCCACGATCACCTCTCTTATTCAATATTGTTTTGGAAGTCTTAGCAACAGCAATAAGAGGAGAGAAGGAAATAAGAGGTATCCAAATTGGCAAAGAGGAAGTAAAATTATCTCTCTATGCAGATGATCTGATAGTATACTTAGAAAACCCTAAAGACTCAGCAAGAAAACTATTGGATACAGTTGACCAATTCAGCAAAGTAGCAGGATACAAGATCAACATACAAAAATGAGTTGGATTTCTGTACAGTGACAGAATACAGAGCTGAAGCTAAGAAAAACAATACCCTTCACAATAGCTAATCACAAGATTAAATACTTAGGAGTAAATCTAATTAGAAGCTCAAAGGATCTATTCAAAGAAAATTACAAAACATTACTATAAGAAGCAAAAAGAGATCTGGAGAAGTGGAAGAATATCCCTTGTTCATGAATAGGAAGACTCAATATTGTGAAAATGGCAATACTACCAAAAGCAGTTTATACTTTTAATGCAATCCCATTCTTCAACGAGAGGGAAAAGGTAAACTCTAGTTTCATTTGGAATGGAAAGAAGCCCCGAATAAGCAAAGCACTCCTTAAAAATAGAAAAAAGTTAGGAGGTATCTCACTCCCTGATTTCAAATCCTACTATACTGCTGTGGTGCTTAAGACAGCATGGTACTGGGACAATGACAGACACATGGATCAATGGAATAGAATTGAGAACCCATCTACTTATGGCCCACCTAGCTATGGCCAACTGATTTTTGACAAGGAGATGAAATCAATTAAGTGGGGAAATGGCAGCCTTTTTAACAAATGGTGTTGGCAAAATTGAAAAATATTTGCAGAAGACTCAAGCAAGATCCACACCTCATTCCATATACAAAAACCAACTCAAGGTGGATCATGGACCTAGGACTAAAACCAAGGACTATAAGCTTTACTAAAGAAAAACGTGGACGAACCCTAGTAGTCCTAATCTACAACATAAACAGTCTTCCAAGTATCCTGAAAAATCTACAACCAGGAGAAGATAAAATAGATAAATGGGACCTTCTAAGAATCAAATCCCTGTGCACATCCAAAAACTTCTCCAAAAGGGTTAAAAGGGAAGCCACAGACTGGGAAAAAGTATTTGGTAATGAAATGTCAGATAAGTGACTTATATCTAAAATTTATAAAATACTTGAGAATCACAGCAAAATAAAGGTGAATAATCCAATAGAAAAATGGGCACAGGGTGTGAACAGGGTATGTCTTCACCAAAGAAGACATTCAGATGGCCAACAAGCACATGATGAAATATTCAAAACCCTTAGCTCTAAGAGAGATATAAATTAAAACAACTATGAGATATAATCTCACCCCAATAAGAATAGCAAAATTTATCAAGACAACCATGAGATATCATCTCACCCCAGTAAGACTACCAAAATTTAACAGAACAGCAAGCAACAAATGCTGGCGAGGTTGTGGAGAGACTGGAACCCTTATTCATTGTTGGTGGGAGTGTAAAATGGTGCAACCACTGTGGAAAGCGATGTGGCGCTTTCTCAAAATGTTGCAAATAGAGATACCATTTGACCCAGCAATTCAACTACTAGGAATATACCCTAAAGAGACCATAAATGGCATCCAAATAGATATATGCATACCCATGTTTATTGTGGTTTTGTTTACAATAGCAAGGAGTTGGAAACAACCTAAATGCCCATCAACAAATGAATGGGTAGAGAAGCTGTGGTATATTTGCACAATGGAATATTATGCTGCATTGAAAAACAAGGAACTCATGCAATATTATTCAAAATGGGTGACCCTGGAGGACATTATGTTGAGTGAGGTATCTCAGTCACAAAGGGACAAATGTTATATGGTGCCACTGTTGTAAAATGAGGCTGACATCAGGGTGAGGGTAAGACTGAGAAAAACTGGATGAAATATGTTTACGGCATTGAAGTCTATGGGAGAGAGAATAGTTTAAAAGCATTATATTTTAGGGCATTATGTTTATCGTAAGAGTACGAAATGATGGTTGCAGAGTGGATTATATTCGGGGTTAGGGGTGTGGTTGGGGGATGTGCGGGGGGGACTGTGTACCAATGAGGAAGTGTTTCTTTTGCTTTTTAAGGAGAGGAGCAAACAGAGGGAGTGCGGGGTGGGCTGGGAGAAGGGTGCAACAATGAATGAATAGAATTCCAAAATCTCTGTAGATGTTCATTGACATGAAAAATAAATAAATAAAATTTTTTAAAAAAGAATAGCAAAATTTAACAGAACAGCAAGCAACAAATGCTGGCGAGGTTGTGGAGAAACTGGAACCCTTATTCACTGTTGGTGAGAGTGTAAAATGGTGCAACCATTGTGGAAAGTGGTATGGTGCTTTCTCAGAAAGTTGGAAATAAGAGATACCATTTGACCCAGCAATTCCACTACTGGGAATATACCCCAAAGAGACCATAAATGACCTCCAAGCAGATATACGCACACTCATGTTCATCGTGGCTTTGTTCACAATAGCTAGGAGTAGGAAACAAACTAAGTGTCCATCAACAAACGAATGGATAGAGAAGCTGTGATATATTCACACAAAAGAATTCTATGCTGCATTGAAAAACAAGGAACTCATGCAATATTATTCAAAATGGGTGACCCTGGAGGACATTATGCTGAGTAAAATATCTCAGTCACAAAAGGACAAATACTGCATGGTGTCACTGTCGTAAACCAGGACTGACATCAGGGTTGGGGTAAAACTGAGAAAAACTGAATCGATTATGTATACTGCATTGAAACAGATGAGGGAGAGAACAGTTTAAAAGTGATATATGAGAGCATATTATGATTATCACAGGAATTCAGAATTAAGGTTGCATAGTGGAGTGCATTTCAGGCTAGGTAGGGGAGAGGGTGAGGGTTGAGGTCGGGGGGGTTGTATACCAACAAAGAAGTTTATCTTTTGCTTTTCAAAGAGAGGAGCGAACTGGGGGAAGGGGGATAAAGAAAAAGGTGCAACAATGAATGAATGAAAATCCAAAATCTCTGTAAATGTTCATTAAAATTAATAAAATCAAGTTTAAAGGGGGGGGAAGATTATGGTTCACTATCCTTGCCTCTAAAAAGCACCTTCATTGAGCTTCTTTTAAGACAGAATTGTTTGTTCTTTTGGCAGTCAATGTCATATTCAGTGCTCTTCTCCAACAACAACAAGAAATAGATTCTTATTCCTTGACCAACTCTCAGATGCATAGGACATAATTGAAAATGGCTTGGCTTAGATCAGGCACATCTTATTCTTTAAACTGACATCATTGCTTTGTGGCACTTTGGCGAAGTCCTTGACAGCAGATTTTCTCAGTGAAACATGTCTTTTGATTTCTTGATTGCTCTTGCCATAGATTTTTTTTTTAATTCCAGGTAAATTAAATCATTGACAACTTTGATCTTTTATCCTTCTATCATGATGTTTCCTATTGGTCCAGTGGTAAGTGTTTTTGTTTTATTAATGTTGTTTTGTAATTGATATTACCACTGCTGTTGCTATGTACCCTCAATTTGGAACAACTCAGAGCTGAACCTCTAGTGGGTGTTTAGAAGGAGTAAAAATTGTGGGAGAAGATTGTCCATCTTTCTCTCATGGAGGATCTGGTGGATTCAAACCACATGCCTTTATTACCACTATAGCTGCCATGTGCAGTGAATACTCAGGTTTGGTCTTCCTTGTCCTGGATGGAAAGATAGAACATGAAAAGATGTATTTCCTGGCTTTAGCCTGGTTATGATTTGCTCAAGATTAATAAAAGATGCATTAGAGAGCAAATGTGAGGAGAGAGAATAAAGGTGAAAGTAAAGTTTATTTAAAAAAGATGCATCTTAAGGAAAGAGTTGGGCCTCTCCCAGAAGCAGAGGTAGAAGAAGGGACTTCTCTGAGCCTGAATAAAGCTGACACCACAGTTGGATGTGCTTTTAGCTTTAAATTGGACCTATGAGATGATTTGATGGGTGGTTCCTAGAATGTGATGGATATGTCCACCTGTTAATTCATAGGTCACTCATGCACCCTAAATATTAATTAAGTTGCTGCACATGATGGAAATGAGTCCCCAAGTCTCCATCTCTAGGCATGCAGACTGACAAAACAATGGTTAAACTGTTAACTGTATACAGTTCATATGATAATGTACACAGAATACCCCTAAGAGTCAACAAAAGAACTGCTAAAGCTAGTGGACCAATTTAGTAAGGTGGCAAAATACAAGACAAATATTCAAAAGTCAGTGGGAAAAGAAAGACACTTGGATGGCCAACAGACACACAAAGAAATGCTCATAATCACTGGAAATAAGAAAGATGCAAATGAAAACCACAATCAGATACCATCTTACTCCATTGTTGTTGTTGTTGTTGTTGTTTGATGCCATCGAGTCGTAAATGACTGATAGCGACCCTATGAATGAATGGCCTGAGCACTGTTCGTACATAGAGTTTCCGGAGGCAAGACATTTCGGAAGTAGATGCCGCTCTTGCTTCCAGGCTTGATTTAGTAGGGAAGCTCCAGCCAGCACTGTCCACCATGGGTACCCATTACCATGACTGGCACATCCCTGTCACAGTCTTCAGCATCACAGCAACCACGAGTTACCTCTGTACAGCAACGCACAGACCAGGGCTATAGCACCTAGAAGAATGTTTGATAGGAAAACAATTTTACCCTGGCCGAAGGACACAGATGAAAATCACCCACCTTCGGCTTGGTAGCATAGCTTCCTTTCCACTAGGCCAATGTGGCTCTCTCTTTGTCGTCGTCATTGTTATTGTTGTTTGATGCCGTCGAGATAATGTACACAGAATACCCCAAAGAGTCAACAAAAGAACTGTTAAACCTAGTGGACCAATTTAGTAAGGTGGCAAAATACAAGACAAATATTCAAAAGTCAGTGGGAAGAGAAAGACACTTGGATGGCCAACAGACACACAAAGAAATGCTCATAATCACTGAAAATAAGAAAGATGCAAATGAAAACCACAGTCAGATACCATCTTACTCCATTAGCAGTGGCTAAGTCTAGTAGGAGCAAGTAATAAATGTTGGAGAGGAAGTAGAGAGGTGGGAGCTGTTACACACTGTTGGTGGGATTGTAAAATGATACAACCATTCTGGAAGGACGTTTGGTGTTTCTTCAGAAAGTTGAACATAGAAACTCCATATAATCTAGCTATTCCTCTAATAGGAATATAATCTAGGGAAATTACAACTGAGACCCCAATGGAGATCTGTACACCAATATTTTTAGCAGTGTTATTTGCCATCCAAAGAACACAGATACAGTCTAAATGTCCAACCACAACTAAATGGTTTGAAAAATTGTGGTACATTCACACAATCAAATATTATGCAGCACTCAGGAGCAATGATTTTGAAAAACTCTACATAACTTGGGCAAGCCTGGAGAGCATTATGCTGAGTGAACATAGTCTCAGAAAGACAAATATTTTATAAAGATCATTATTGTAAAAAATAGAAGGATAGCTAGTAAAACATGTATGGCAACTCAAGGTGGGGGGATGGTTGAGGGTGGATAGGGGCAAACCAACTGGGTTGCACAGTTTGATGTGGAGGCAGGGAGAAGGAAATAGAAAGGTTCCAGGTGAAAATACAGAGTAATGATTGGCAAGGTTCCATGGTGATCAATTTTGTAAAACATAATACATGAGAATTATTGTATGAAACACAATGTGAATGAAGTATAATGTGAAACACACTGTATATGAACTTTGTAAGTAAACCAATGTATAATAAAAATAATTAATTTAATATTAAAAAGACAGTGAGGTTCCTCTATGGTAACAAGAAGAAGTCAGAGAAGAAAACCAAGAAAGCAATATGATTTACAATTTTGTTGTTGTTGTTAGATGTCATCTAGTCAAGTACAACTCATAGCAACCCTATGAACAAAAGATCTGAGCCCTGTTCTATCCTGTGCCATTATTATACTCCTTGACACACAAGAACTCATTGTGGCTGTCATCAGGTTGTCAACCAGGCTGTCACCTGGTTGAGGGGTTTCCTTTCCTTCACAGACTCTCCACCCTTCCTGGCATCATGTCTTTATCCAAGGAATAGCCCCTCATAGCAACATGTCCAAAGTATGTGAGGTGAGGTCTCATCATTCTTGGCTCTAAAGTGCACTCCAGCTGCATTTATGCCAAGACATATTTGTTTGTTCTTTTCACTGTCCATGTAATACTCAGTATGCTTCTCCAGCACCAAAGCTCAAAGGTGTCAATTCTTTTCTTGTCATCCTTATTCATTGTCAAGCTCTCAGAAGCATAGCAAGTACTCAGGAAGACCATAGCCTGAATCAGACACACAGTAGTCCTCAAACTAGTATCATTAATCCTCAATAATTTGGAGAGGTCCCTAACTGCAGATATTCCCAGTAAAATGTGTCTTCTTGTTTCCTGACTGCTGGTACCAAAAGTGTCGATGAAGCTGTGGAGAGTTTCAGTCTCCTCTCCCATCCAACATGATGTTGTTTATCAGTCCAGTGGTAAGAATCTTTGTTTTCTTGACATTGAGATGCAATCTATGTTGAAGGCTGCATTCCTTGATCTTCTGCAACAAGTACTTCAAGTCCCCTTCACTTTCAGCAAGCAAGGTTGTGTCATCTGCATAACACAGGTTATTGATGATTCTCTTTTCAATCCCGATGCCACACTCTTCTTAATAGAGTCCAACTTCTGGAACAATTTGCTGAGCATACAGATTACATACAGCATACAGGTATGGAAAAAGAATACAACCCTTTACACTCTCCCTTCTCAATTTTGAACCATGCAGTGTTTCTCTGCTCTGTTCGTACAACAGCATCCTGGTTCAGTTATAGATTCTGCATGCACATAGTTAAGTGTTTTTTACATGGATCTCAACTATTGGGCTGCATAGAAATCAAGTTTACTACATTTGTGGAAGAAATCCTTGGAGAAGCTCAGTATCGGCAGTCAAACTTAGACCAAGGGCAGACTCTAGGCAGATCATCAATTACTCATATGCAAGTTCAAATTGAGGCTGAAGAAAAATAAGTTCACTGAAATCAAAATATGATCTTGAATCAATTACATATGGATTTCAAAATCATCTTAGGAGTAGTTTTGAGGCATTGAACACCAAAGATTAAGACCAGATGAGTTCTGGTATGATATCCAGGATACCATGAAGAAAGGAAAGGGTCATTACAAACACAGAAGAGGAAGACATAATTTACAATAGCCAGCCACAAATTGAGATACTTAGGAATGAACCCAACTAGAGACACAAAAGACCTATACAAAGAAAACTACAGAACATTTTTGTGAGAAACAATTATAGCTCTAAATAAACAGGAAAATGTTCCCTGTTCATGGATAAGAAGACTCAATATTCTGAAAATGACAATCTTACCAAAAGCAATCTACATGTTCAACACAATCCCAATACATACCGAATTCATTTTTCAAGGAGATCAAAAGGAAAATTGTCATGTTTATTTGGAGAGCAAAGAGACCCCAAATAAGCAAAGCACTTCTGAAAAACAAAAATGGAGCGGGAGGCATAGCACTCCCTGACCTCAAAACCCACTACACAGCAGTAATAGCCAAAACAGCATGGTACTGTTACAATGGCAGGCACATAAACCAATGGAACAGAATCGAGGACCCAGAAATGAACCTGTCTATTTGTGGTCAACTGATATTTGATAAAACATATTAAATAGGGAAGTGACAACCTCTTTAACAAATGGTACTGACAAACCTGGACTGCTATATGAAGAGAGCTGAAACAGGATCCATATCTAACACCATCCACAAAAAAAAACACTCAAAGTGGATCGAAGTCCTGGGAGTAAAGCCCAAACCCATAAAATTTTTAAGAGACAAATTGTGACCAAGCTTAAAAAGGCCTAATCTATGACATAAAGATGTTGACAAATACAGCCAGTAATGCACAATCTGGAGAGGACAAAATAGATGAATGGGACTTTCTAATGATTTAATTCTTGTGCTCATACACACACACACACACACACACACACACACACACACACACACACACACCACTTTTCCCATTAGGATAAAAAGAAACCCTACTGAGTGGGGGGAAAAACATTTGGCAATGCCATCTCAGACAAGGGTCTCATAACAAAAATTTTGCATCTCTCTTATTGCCAGTGATTTTGAGAGCTGTACTCAATTCAATGGCACTTAACAACAACAACTCAAATACATTCACTTCAATCTGAGGATAAAAACAAAAGTCACATATCAGAGAGGTATTCAACAACCAATAACTCCTTTGTTGGATCTCAAAAGCACATTGACTCTATAATGTATCCTGATGGACTAAAACTTCCATTAAGTTCCGATGAAGGATCTAGAGTGATGCTGAACAGAAATAGCTGGTCAAAGTCATTATTTCTAGGAAGAATGGAGCTGAGACGGGAATTTGATACAGTGATTTTTTTCACCTTTCTTTGCTAAAAAGAACAATTTTGGAAAAATCTTTAGGTTAAGAGGCTCTCAGCTCAAGTTTAGGAGCATGCAACTGAATATTTTAGGTAATTTGTCCTACTCAAACATTACAGATGTGATTATTTTAAGGTTACTGAATCTAATAAGTTGACAAGTGCACAAAAGGAGGATAGTTCACAGGAATGCTTAAAAAGCTCAGGAACAATAAACTATCCCCTGCATTCCTCCAAGCTGTCATTAGTGTATCAGACACCAGAATCCCAGGAGACAAAATGCAGGAGGGTAGGAGAAAACCAATAGCAAAGCATGGGCACAGGTTCCAAATAAAAGCAGACAGATTAGATAACACATAAAGGAAGAGAGGAAATCAAAAAACCTCTTTCTATTGTGCACATGTTCAACATGCATTATTCAGAAAGGTTTTAAAATATGCATCAGCATTTCACTAAGCAAGGGAAGCTTACCAATAACAGTGCAATTCAGCAATCACTACTCAAAACAAATACATTAGAAATGTCATTATTCTACTCAGATTAACCACTATCCTTCATGTTATGCTTGGAATAATCATTGAAATTCTTCTTAAGAAACTTGGCAAGTACACTGTGTAGAAATAATTTGATAGTATTTCTCCTTTTAAATAAGTCCTTTAAAAACTTTTTCAAGCATTGACTTCTTTTTTGTTTAATATCATCTACTCATTGTGGTCAGATCAACTGTGGACACTAGGACATTATTTTTAAGTTGGATTATATTGATAATTAAAGCAGTTAATGTATTTTATGAGAAAAATTACTCTGATAGACTGAATGTCACTATTTTCAAGAACTACCCTCACAGATTAACTGCTACATCATCCACTTAACATTTGCACTTGAATAACTGAACTATAGCTCATAATTGTGTTATTCATGGCCAATTCTTCTTGTAAATGATGCCTATAAATGTTTTTTTCAATAGCCAGAGATCCATTCCTGTGAACCACAATGTCTCCACCCATTCTGGTATGGGTGACAGCTGGGATCTTTTGTAAGAAAATTGAGATCTAGAGATGAGTCCATTTTATATTGTGGTTACATTCAGGAGGTGAAGGACATTAAAATTCTTGCTTCTGTTGTTTGATATTCAGCTCTTCTAAACTCATGGAATTCAAGAGGAAGAAATATTATAATCATTTATTAAAATGTTTCTATTAAAAAGAAAATGTTCCTTCATGCTAGAGAAATCTAAGAATTAATTACTACCTACTTACAGATACATTAAACTAAACCTTAACAGGCATCTAACAGATATTAACCTTTTCCCTCAATGGAGGAAGTCTCCTGTAAAAAAAAAAAATTAACAATCTGTCTGGGATGGGGATCATAAATTCTAAACTGACTATTATTTATAATGCTTTGTTTCATTTTATAATCATTTAAACCTTTTTCACCTACATGTTCCTATCTTAAAATATTAAAAATTCATATATCTGTCCACTTCTAGGGAAAAATATAGAAAATAGACATCTGTCAGTGATAGCTACTCAAAACAAGTAACAGTAGAAAATCTCACAGTCTTGTTCAAATTTTGTTTTTCTTTGTGCAAAACTCACCTCTCTCTCCAAGTACCTTTTATTTTCCTCATTAAAATTATTAATTAATTTTTTTCTTTTTTATTGTGAAAAACATGTATGGGAATATAAGGGATAAGGGTTGGGAGCAGAAGAGTGAAGATGGGCAGGGATGAAATCACAGGGCTGCACAATTTGGTAGGTGGGGTAGTGGGCAAAGGACATGAGAAAGATCCAATGGGGACCAGAAGAGACAGGGTAATGGTAAGCATAGACCAACGGTGATTAAAAAAAAAAAATTAACAAAGAAATTGTCTTATTCACTTGTGGGTTTTTGATTTGGGAATGGGGTGAAGATTCTCTGGCTTCTGATGTGAAGGGAAAAGGGGAGTCCACTCACTAGTGTTCCTGGGCTGAAGCGGCATGCCTTCTTGTTCAGTTAGAAGATATTTTCCCGATGTTTAGTGCCCTCTGGACAGCAAACTGTTTGCCAAGGTGAGTCCAGTGGGTATGGCTGGCTGAACCCTGAGGCTCCCATCCTCCTTCACTTCCTTAGCTGGTAGTTACATTTCTCTTTTGTCTCTGGAACTGGGTTCAGTGTTCAGGTATGGAGCAAAACTCAGTGGTAAGGTTACCTGTAGAAAAGGGAGCAAACTTTACAAGAACAAACTTGTGAGTTACAAAGAGGAGGACTTTAGAGGTGTTACTCACAGGTGTACCAGGGCTGGAGGGGGAGGAAAGTGGATTAGATAAAATTCTTTGTATACCCTAGGCAGTTTTCCCCAGTGACCTGAAAGGTGGTCTTCCCAGGCACCTCCCCCCCGCCCCTCCCAGCTCTCCCCAGCCTGACAGCACACCCAGGAGGCCGAACTGCTCTCCCCAGGGGCTGGACAGCACACTCCAAGGGCTGAATGGCATACCCTGAGGGCCAAATGGCTCTCCCCAGGGACTAAATTGTTCTCCCAAGATGGTTCTCCCCAGGGACCAGGCGGAACACCCCCAGGGCCAAAGTGCTCTCACTTGGGGCCAGACAGCACACCCCCTACTAAAGCCCTCCCCCCCAAGGTCTTGACCCTGTGCCTCATAGAAGACCATGTCCAGGGACAGCACCCCTGGTTCCAAGGCCACCACGATTTCCCCACTTCCCTTCACCAAGTGGTTAGACTGCAATTCCAAGTAGGTATCACTACCTTCCCCCTTTACAAATGAAGAAGGGGCTTTGAAAGTGGTGAGCAGACCCTCCCTATATCTAAACAGTTCTTGGCAGCAGTAGTGAAGAAATCAAAAGGAATGATGTATTGAGATCTGATGTCCTGGATCTGTCATTGTTGTTAAGCATCATTGAGTCATAGACAACTCATAGCGATCCTATGAATGAAATACCTGAATACTTGTATAATTTTCATCATAAGCTATTTCAGAAATGTATGCCACTCCTGCTTCCAAGCTTGTTTTAAATTGAGAGCTCCATCAAACACTGTCCACCATGGGTAACCATCAACACATTTGTTATTTTGGTGTTGTAATGTTTAGCCTCACAGCAACCAAGAGTTACCTCTGCATAGCCAATTGACAGAGCAGTGATATATCACTTAGAAGAGTATTTGACTGAAAACAATCAAAACCAGGCCTGAGGTCCACAGATCAAAATCTCCACCCTTTAATTTGGTAGCATAACTCACCATCCACTAGGCAAACAGTGATCTCTCTATGGCTCACAACAATTTTATGAACAACAAATCTGGTCCCAGCCACATCCTATGCCATCTCCACAATCTAAGGCATGCTTAAACCCATTGCTATAGAAACCTTATCAATTCATTGTGTTGATCTTTTCTTCTCTGACCTATCTAAGGAAATCTACTTCACTGACAGTGAGATGCTTTCTCAACACCTTCACCTCCCACTGCTCCATGGTGCTGCTGTCATGCCACGCTGCTCCCCTCACTCATCCCATCATGCACTGGAGATCCATGGCTGTTGGCATCTGCAGCTGCCAGCCTTGCAGAGACTCTATCACATGGGCCACAGAGCCCAGTACCTGCCACTTGGTCTATGTGGCCCTATGGGATTGCGGCAACGTGGGCTTGGTGGCAGGTAACAGGCAGAAGTGGGACTCACCCATGTTCTTTTGAGAGTCTTTGTCATCTTGATGTTGAGCTTCAGTCCGTATTGATGGTCAGATGCCTTTTTCAACGTGGCTTGCCAAGTCTCTTGCTCTTCATGATGTGTCTCTTGCCGTTGCCATCTTGGTTCCAAGAATTTATTTTAGAATAACTTTATTCTGTGGCAGTGTGGAGGTTCCATTGTACCAGCTGCTGGACCTGGTGTCTGCCATCCATCCCAGATGAGGGGATACCTAGTGTCTAGCCATGGAGGCCCCATGGAGCTGTGGCGGCAGTGTAGGCTCAGAAGAGGGGAACGGGGAGCCATGGGACTCACTCATTCTTTTTTGGCAATCTTTGTTCTCTTGATGTTGAGCCTCAATCCATATTGAAGACAGTAATCAACTGTTTAATTATTCATTTATTGATAAACTGAGACTGTGGAGGGTCATGGTGACCCGTTTTTATGTAGCTTGTCACTCCTCTAGCTCCCTACACTGTTTCCTCCACCGCCGCCATCTTGGTTTGCCTAATTAATTTATTTCTCTATATTTTTGTTTCTATTCTCAGTGGGAATTCCTGGAATCCAATAATGCCTTGAAATACAATAGAGCATTTTTTAAAGAGAAATTGATGTAAATTTGGAGCCAAAGCCAAAAATGATGCAAGTCATTTGTACTTGGGCTGCAAACCCAGTCAGCAATTCTAATTCATTAACTACTATCTGTGAAAAAGATGACAAAAAGATGTATAGTCTCAGAAATCTGATAGAACATCACAACTGGAGAATTATTATTAGAATGAAGTTGACAGTTGTAGTGGTTGTGGTTGTTATGTGCTTTCATTTTGACTTTTACTCATAGTGCCACTATGAACCCTGAACCCTGCCCTATCCTGAGCCACCCTTACTGTCTCTGACATACTTGATCCCGTTGTCACTGTCACTGTGTCAATCCAACTCATCCAGATCTTTATCTCCTTCACTGACAGACAGTACTGGGGTTTTTAAGTCTGTCTTGGAAGGAGGTACAACCTGAGTGATCCTTAGAGGCAAGGATGGTAAAACTTGGTCTCACATATTTTGGTTATATTGCTAGAAGGGGCCTGTCCTTGGAAAAAGACATAATGTCAAAGGTGGAGAGTCATTGTAAGAGGAAGACCTTAAAAAATGGATTGACACAGTGACTGGGCTGAAGTATAGTAGAGTTTTTGAGGAAGGTGCAGGATAGGGCAAGGTTCAGATCTTTTGTTTACAGGGTCACTATGTGTCACAGTTGATTTGGTGGTACCTAATACTTTCTGAACACAAAGGCTGGCAATTCAAAAGCTTACTTAGTGATGCATCAGTGGAAAGTCCTGGTGATCTCCTTCAGCAAAGAATACAGCCAAGAACTGTATGCAGTTTCACTTTGTAACATGTAAGGCCACCAATAGGTAGAACTGATTCACTGGCAACAGCCTTGATTTTCAGTTTCATTTACTACAGATGCTCTAAGGATCCCTGAGTGGCATAAATAGATATGTGCTTGGTTACTTTGCAGAAATTTGATAGTTTGAATGCACTCCAAAGGTCCTTGGAAGAAAAGTCTAGCAATCTATTTCTTGAAAACTCTCAGTAGTGTTACTCCATAGCACATGAAATAGTAATGGGTGAGAATAGATTCCACAATAGCTTTCCATTTGGTTAGAACAAAGCCATTGTGAAATTTATAAAATGAAGAGTATATGTGTGTGGGAGAATACACCAAATCTTACTTGTTGACTTTCAGTGCCTTGAAAAAAGAACTTTTACTTCCAGAATGCTTGTTTTCTGTGGATTAACCAACCACACTTCTTCCATATTTCCCAGGGAAAAAAACTATAGTGAGAAGAAACTGGTTCATCTGAGCAAGTTCATTCATTCACACACAAACTGTCACATTTTCTTTTTTTTTTTCTATAATTATATTTTATTAATTTTCATAAACATTTACAGAGATTTTGGGCTTCCACTCATTCATTGTTGCACTATTCTCTCTACCCTCCTCCCAGTTTGTTCTTGTCCAAATGCCACAGTGCTTGTCAAAGCCAGTTCTGATTAATCTTCTTTGTCAGTGTATCCTTTGCCATTCCCTATCACTCCTCCCTGAGAGAGACTTCACCCTGAGTCATAAGGAAAAGGGGATGGCGTATTCTCTTAGCTACTTCCTGCTGAAAAGGGACGCTGTGGGTTTCAGGGTGAAGATCTTCTCTCACTACTCTAAAGGGCCCCTTTGGCAGTAGGAAACACATAGACTATTATGGAGATTGATTTTGGAATTCAGATGCACTCTTATTGATTGTGCTTGGCTGTACATGTACATATCCTTCAAGATGTATCATGGGGGTGTTGCAACCTAGAAGACACAAATTTGACTAACAAGTTATAAGTACATGAGTCCAAAATTTTTGAAAAGTAAAAGAAAAGATTCTTTCATTGTTTTACAAACCCTCCCCCAGGTCCCCTCCACCATGCAGCCCTCGCTCTAGTCTCCTGTGATGACAGAAATACCACATTTTCAAGTAGCAATCAGGCATATAACTTTTTATGCCACTCAGCAACTCTCACGGGAACATAGTAAATTAAACTAAAATGAAATAAAACCAAAAAATCATGTCACTTATGATTCAACAGAGACAGAATCCCATCAAGAATGTGGTGTCCTGTGCTTTCTTCTTTATCCCTCTGTTTTCAGTGATTTTATATTTACTAACTTTCCCTTTTCTCTTTTCTTATTGATGTCTGCAAAATGTACCATCTTTGAAAACTAATGCAGCACTTTGACATTCCAACTGAGAAGTTTACATTCACCTAGGGACTCAAACTCTAAATAAACACCCACCACATATCTCAAATAGTGTAGAAAAGGAACTGAGGGCCTTGTCTGTGCTCCCACAACTCTAGCTCTATTTTGAGAACTTTCTGTAGAAACAATGTCACACTCTTCTTTAGATGTGAATTTCTATCTTTTTTTAAAAAATACTTTTTTTTCATTGTTGTATCATTTCTTCCTTCCTTCCCCTCCCCTAGGCCTTGCACTGTGTGGAGTAAAAGAATAGACCAAAGGAAGAGATATCCATAACCTATCTTATGCAGACTGAACAACCTTGCTTGCAGAAAGTGAAGAAGATTTAAAGTAAGCACTGCAGAAAATCAGAGACTACAATATGAATTATACTTCAACATCAAGAAATCAAAAATCTCCACCACTGGACTGATACATAACATGGTGATAGACGGAGAGAACACTATCATTGTCAAGGATTTCATTTTACTTTGATCAACAAATAATACTCATGGTAGCAGCAGTCAAGAAATCAAAATATGTGAATATGTGTTGCATTTCAGAAATTTGCTGTCAAGAACATTTTAAAGTTCTAAAGACCAAAGTTGTCAATTTGAAAAATAAAGTGCATCTGACCTACTCTGTGATATTTTTCAACTGCTTCACAAGCATGAATCAGGAAGACTTTGAATTGTAGTGTTGATGAAGAGTATTGAATATCCCATTCATTGCTAAAGTAATAAGTATATCTCCCTTGCAGAAAGAGCAACCAGGATGTTCCTTAGAGAAAGAGATGGTGAAACTCCATCACATATACTTTGGACATGTTGTCAGGAAACACCAATCCTTAGAAAAGGACATCATTCTTGGAAAAGTAGAGAGTCAACAAAAAAGAGAAAGACCTTCAATGAAAATGGTTGACACAGTGTCTACAATGGCCTAGTGTACATGGCACAAGATAAGGTAAGGTTTCAATCTGTTGTTTGTAAGATCACTCTGAGTCATAGTTAACAGCATCTAACAACAATGGAGAGAGAATGACCATTCTCTTGTCTCCTTTGGTATAGTCTGTAGGGTGTTGTGCCACACACCAGAGGGTGATGCTTTTCTGCCATTTCAAACTGCCATTGGCTCTGCTGGAGAAAGATGCACAATCTTTTCCCATACAATTTACATTCTCAAAACCCCCAGGAGGTTCATCTATGAGTCAATTCTGGCTTGACAACAATGAGTTGATTTGACCAAATTTTGTTGTTGTTATGTGCTATCATATTGGAATTAAATCATAGCTGACCCACCAGTGGGTTTTCAGAGATTGTAAATAAAAAAAGGAGGAGATTGCTCATCTTTCTCCCATGGAGAGGTTGTAGATTCAAACCATGTACCTTTGGGTTTGCAGAGCAATTCCTTATCACTAGGCCACTAGAGCTCCCTTAGATTAAGCTAATAAAACTAATTGCCCTTAGGGTATTTCCAGATTATCTGGGTTTATTCCTGACTTCATTTTGAACAGACTTGTCTCTTCTTGCTATTAGGTGTCTTTTAGTTGACCACAATTCATAGCAATTCAATGAGAAATAGAGTTGAACCTTGCACTATCTTGTGCCATCTTCACTATCTCTCATATTCTGGATCGTATTGTTACAGTTGCTGTGTTAATCTACTATGTTAAGGGTCTTCTTCTCTTTCACTGACTTTTCCAAACATGATATCTTTTTTCCAAAGATTGATTCTGCCTAAAAAACATACACAGTCCAATTGGATGGAAAAGGTCCACATTTGACCCCATTCCCAAGAAAGGAGATCCAACATAGTGTGGAAACTACTGAATTATGTCATTACTATCCTGTGCAAGCAAAATACTGATGAAGTTATTTAAAAAAATTGCTAGAATAGTATATAAATAGGGAACTGTCAGAAGATCAAGCAGGCTTTAAAAGAGAAAATTATATCAGCGATATCATTGCTGAGGTCAGGCTGAAAGCAAAGAATGCCAGAAGAATGTCTGTTTATGCCTTATTATCTATGCAAAGACACTTGACTGTATGAATCATAACAAGTTATAGCTAACATTGAGAAGAATAGGAATCCCAAAATCATTAATTGTGATCATGTAAAACCTTTTCCTAGACCGGGAGGCTGCCATGTGAACAGAGCAAGAAAACACTACATGGCTTAAAATTAAGAAGGGAGTTTGTCTGGACTGCATTCTCTCTTCACACTTATCAATCAGTATGCAGAGCGAATTATTCAAAAGCCAGACTCTGTTACTAGGAATGTGGCATAAAGATGGAAGGGAGACTCATCAAAAAGCTGCATTATGCAGACACATCCGTGCTTACTGAAAGTGAGGAAGATTTGAAGCACTTGTTGCAGAAGATCAAAGGAAACAATCACCAATGTGGATTGCATCTCAGTGTCAAGAAACTAATATTTTATAGGCAATATAATGATGGATGGAGAAAAGATTGTAACAGTAAACAATTTCAGTTACTTGGATCCACAATAAAAATCTTTGGTACCAGTAGTCAGGAAATCAGGAGGCATATTGCACAGGGAAAGCCTGCAGCCAGCAAATTATATGCTATGCATCTGAGAGCTAGACAATGAATAAGAATGACAGAAAAATTGATACCTTTGAGCTGTGATGTTGGAGAAGAGCACTGAACAACCCAAGGTCTACCAAAAGAACAAACAAATATGTCTTGGAGAGTGTGTAACCAGAGCGCTCTTTGGAGGTAAGGAGGATAAAACATTGCCTCACATACTTCAGACATGTTGCTATGAGGGGCTACTCCTTGGAGAGGAAGATGATGCTTGGAAAGAGGTTGACACAGTGGCTGCTGCAATGGGCTATCATGTGTCAGGAAGTGTGAAGATGGCACAGGGTAGGACAAGGTTCAGATCTGTTCTTCATAGGGTTGATATGTGTCCTACTCTATTTGATGACACCTAACAACAAAAACAATACCCACAAAGCATGTGAAACTAAGTTTCATGAGCTTTGCCTCTAAGCACACTCTTACTGTACTTTCTCCAAGATATATTTCTTTGTTCTTTGGCAACTTGTGGGATATTCAGTATGCTCCTCCAATATCAAAAAGGCATTGATTCTTCTTCTGTCATCTTTTTTTTCACTGTCCAAACCAAGGACTATAAACTTCATTAAAAAAGAGCTTGGAAGAACTCAAGAAGCCCTAATCCACAACATAAACAGTCTTCCAAATATCCTGAAAAATCTACAACCAGGAGAATATGAATGGGACTTTCTAAGAATCAAATCCTTATGTACATCCAAAAACTTCTCCAACAGGGTAAAAAGGGAAACCACAGACTGAGAAAAAGTATTTGGTAATGATATGTCAGATAAGGGACTTATATATAGAATTTATAAATACTTGAGCACCACAAGACAAAGGTAAATAACCCATTTGAAAAATGGGCACAGGATATGAACAGACACTTCACCAAAGAAGACATTCAGATTGCCAAGAGGCATGTGAAGAAATGTTCAAAATCCTTAGCTCTAAGAGAGATTCAAATCAAAACAATTATGAGACATCATCTCACCCCTGTAAGAATAGCAAAATTTAACAGAACAAGCAACAAATGCTGGCAAGGTTGTGGAGAAACTGGAACTCTTATTCACTGTCGGTGGGAATGTAAAATGGTGCAACCACTGTGGAAGGTGGTGTGGCGCTTCCTCAAAAAGTTGCAAAAAGAGATACTATTTGACCCAGCAATTCCTCTACTGGGAATATACCCCGAAGAGACCATAACTGCCATGCAAGCAGATATATGCACACCCATGTTTTTCCCAGCTTGTTCACAATAACAAGGAGTTGGAAACAACCTAAGTGACCATCAACAAACGAACGGATAGAGAAGCTGTGGTATATTCACACAATGGAATACTAGCCGCATTGAAAAACAAGGAACTCATGAAATATTATTTAAAATGGGTGACCCTGGACAATATTATGCTGAGAGAAATTTCTCAGTCACAAAAGAACAAATACTGCATGGTGTCACTGTTGTAGAACAAGACTGACATCAGGGTTGAGGGGGAGACAGAGAAAGATGGGATAAATAATGTATACTGAATTGAAACAGATGAGGGAGAAAACTGTTTAAAAGGGATATGTGATTAGGTATTACTGTCATGACAGGAGTCTAGAATGAAGGCTGCGTCAGTGGACCTGGGGCGAGGGATTATAAAACAATGAAAGAATTTTTCTTTTCCTTTTCAAAGAGAAGAGTGTACTTCGGTGGGGGGAGGAGGTGGGCAGGGAGAAAAGTGCAACAATGAATGAATGGAAATCCAAAGTTTCTGTAAATTTTCTTTAAAATTAATTTTTTAGAAAGTACTAAGGACTAGATCAAGTGCACCTTAGTTTTAATGTAACTTCCTTGTTCTTTAGTACTTGGATGAAGTTTGACAGTATATTTTCCCAATGCACCACATCTTTAGATTTCTTGAAGGCTGCTATGATGGATCTTGATTGTGGATTTAAGTAAAATTAAATCACTAATAATTTCTATCTTTTTACTATATATCACAATGTGGCCTTTTCCTGAGATGAGAATATTCATTGTCTTGATGTTGAGACGAAATCCATATTGAAGGCTGTAGTCATTGACATTTGCAGAACTTGTTTCAAGTCTTCTTCACTTTCTGCAAGCAAGGTTGTGTCACTTGCATAACACAGGTTATTGATGATTCTTCTTCCAGTCTTGATGCCATTCCTCTTCATACAGTCTAGCTTCTAAAATGACTTACTTAATATACATATTGAATAAGAAAGGAAAAGGGATATAACCTTGAAGCACACATTTCCTGATTTTAAACAATGCTCTCTTATTTTGATAGACTGATAAATTGGTATAGGTTTTGCATGAGCACAATTAGGTGTTCTGAGATTCCCACTCCTCTCAGTGTTAACCATAATTTGCCATGATCAATGCCATTTAATGCCCTGAAAGTCAATAAAGCAGAAATAAACATCTTTGTGGAGTTCTCAACTTTCAGCCAATGATATCCATTGTTCTACAGTTTCTTCTGAGTCCAGATTGAATTTTCTGTGTATATACTATTCCAGTCATTTTTAATAATTTTAGCAATATTTTATTTGCTTGTGATAGTAATTACATTGCTTGATAATTTCCAAGTATTGTTGAATCACCTTTCTCATGGGATGTGAAAAAATATAATCACTTTTTCAGTTGCCCAGGTAGCTATATTTTCTAGTGAATTTTCATAGCTGTTATTATCAATTTTTCAGGATGGTGAGAGGGAAATCTCTCCTCAGTTTTGTGTTCATTATATTTTTCTAGGGAAATATGTGTGTATTTAATTCCACATTTCCCAAGATATTAAGTATTCCTGTTACCTTCCTGGGAATCTTACTTATCACTCATGAGGTTTGCTCATGGTTTGCCAGATTTGCTCATGAATCACAAAATCAGAACCACACATGTACCATACCAGGATCCTTAACTTGAGTCTTTGATTTCTATCTCAAATTCAATTTCTTTATTTTTCTTTTTCCTCCGTTCATCTGATTTTTTATTATACTGCTGTTATACTTTCATTAACAATAAGGCATCTATTCAAAACATTCAATCTCTGTCCTGCATCAGACCCTCAGGCCAAATAAACAACACCAGCATACCAGATTTAGAGGAAACCTACCTTCACCTTGGCAATTATTGCATTGTTACAGAAGTGTGGTACAAAAGGAAGAGCAAAGAACTAAATCACAGCCAGTCGTGCAGTAGAAACTCAGGAGCAAGGACCTTTTCTCAGTACATGTCAGGCAAAAATCTTTCCTGAAGCTTGTACATGGGGTTTGGACTTAGATCTTAAATATGAGACAGGCATCAACATGAGAGACCAGTAGAAGTTCATGGTGCAAACCACCACAGAAGTGACTTGTGGCCTAAGCCATCATATCAACAAGTTGCTGGGGAAGGGAGATGTTAGGCAGAAGTCTAAAAACGCTGATGTAGCAGGGAAAGGGAAGGAACAAGACACATGTGTTTGGGCAGGGGACAGTGAATGTATTGGCTATTTTGTAAGGGAAGTATCTTTCATCTGCTCCTTTCTGAGAAAATGTTTGTCTGTCAGATACTGTTCTAAGCATCCAAATTCAGACGGAATAGGAAGAAGGATTAGCCATCCACTTCCAAATATGTCAGGCCTTCTAAAACCCTATGTACAGCACAGCAAACTTAGAGTAGACAAACAGATATGTAACTGAGACTAAGCCGTCAATTTTGGAAACACAAAGGAGAAGATATACTTGTAAGCAGAAAATAACTATTGACATTTTAGGTATTAGCAAAATGATATGGATTAGCATGGGAGAGTTTTTAATCAGACAATCATATGATCTACTACAGGAGATGAAAAGGTGAGGAAGGTGGGGTCACTTTCATAATTAAAGAGGCCATTTCTAGATCCATCTTGAAATACAATGTTGTAAGCGAAAGGATAATATCCATGTATATACAAGGAAGACCTGTTAATACCACTATCATTCATATTTATGCACCAACAACCAGAACCAAAGAGGAGAAAATAGATGAGTTATACCAACTGTTGCAGTCATAAATCAAACACATATGTAACCAAGATGCAGTAATAATAATGGGTGAGTGGAATGTGAAAGTTGGGAACTAGGAAAGGATCAGTAGTCAGAAAACATGATCTTGGTGATAGAAATGAGCCTGGGAATAGAATGATACAATTCTGTACAATCAATAATTGATTCATTGCAAAGACATTTCTAAGAACCATAAATGAAACTATACACACAGATTTCACCTCATGGTAATTAGATCAGAATCAGATCACTTATATCTGCGGAAGAAATTGTTGAAGAAATTGAATATCGTCAGTGAAAACTAAGCCAGATGCTGATTGTGGACAGACCACCAACTACGTATGCAAGTTCAAATTAAAGCTAAAGAAGATCAAATCATATCCATAGGAATCAAAATGTGATCTTGAGTCTAGCCTCCATGAATTTAAAAACTAACTCAGGAACAGGTCTGAGGCATTGAACACTAATGAATGAAGACCAGATGAGCTTTGGGAAGATATCAAAAACGTCATCCATGAAAAATGCAAAAGGACATTAGGGAGAGGAAAAGACCAAAATGGATGTCAGAAAAGACTTTGGATATTGCAATAGAGTGCAGAGAAGCCAAAGCAAAGGGAATAAACAAAGAGGTTAAGGAGCTGAATAGAAGACGTAAAAGGGCAGCTTGGGTAGAAAAGGCAAAGTATTATTATGAAATGTGTGAGGAGCTGGAGTCAGAAAATCAAAAGGGCTGAACTTGCTCTGCATTTCTTAAGCTAAATGAAATAAAGAAGGAATTCATGTCTTGAGCTGCAATGCTTAAGGATGCTATAGACAGAAAAATGAATTATATAGAGCATTAAAAAAAGATAGAAGGAGAATACAGAGTCCCTGTACCAGAAAGAATAGTCTGACACAGAAGAATTTCAGGAAACAACAGATGATCAAGAAGCAATGGTGATAAAGGAGGAAATGCAGGCTGCTCTGAAGAACTTTGAAGCAAATATAGACACAGGAATTTATGGAATACCAATTGACATATCTCAACAAACAGAGTCTTCCCTGGATGGGCTCAATAGATTGTACCAAGAAATCTGGAGGACAACTATCTGGTCAACTGACTGGAAGAGAGCCATATGTATTCCCATTGCAAAAAAAAGGTGACCCGACAGAGTATGGAACTCATTGAACAAGATCACTAATATCACATGCTAGCAAAATCCTACTGAAGATTGTCCATAAACGACAAGAACAGTACATTGACAGAGAATTACCAGAAATACAAACTGAGCTGAGAAGAGGTCATGACACTAGAGACATTATTACCAATGTCAGATGGATCTTGGCAGAAAGCAAAGAGTGTCAGAGGGACATCTATCTGTGTTTCATTGAGAATGCAAAGGTATTTGACTGTGTAGATTACAACAAATTGTTGCTAATCTTGAGAAAAATGGGAATCCCAGAATGTTTGAGTGTGCTCATTAGAGACCTATGCTTGGAGCAGGAGTCAGTCCTCAGAACAGAGCAAGGAAACACTGCATGTTTCAAAATTAGGAAAGGAGTGTGTCAGGGAGCATATTGTCTCCATACCTTTTCAACCTATCTGCAGAATAGAATTTATGCACTAAATTATACAGCTGCAAAATACATAAAACAACAGTTAAGGAAACCAGGAAAGTAATACCATTTGCAATAACCACCATAAATTGAGATACTTGTGAGTGAGCCTAACTAGAGATACAAAAGACCTATACAAAGAAAATTACAGAACATTTCAGCAAACGCAATAAAAGTTTTAAGCATATTGAAAAATGTTCCCTGTTCATGGATAGGAAGACTCAATATTGTGAAAATGACAATCCTACAAAAAGCAATCTTCATATTCAACACAATCCCAATACAGATAACAAATTCATTTTTCAAGGAAATCAAAAGGGAAATTGTCAAGTTTATTTGTAAAGGAAAGAGACCCCAAATAAACAAAACACTTCAGACAAACAAAAATGCAATGGGAGGCATAGCACTATCTGACCTCAAAACCTACTACACAGTGGTAGTAACCAAAACAACATGATACTAGTACAATAACAGGCACATAGACCAGTGTAACAGAACTGAGAACCCAGAAATAGACCTAGTTAAGATGGTCAACGGATATTTGACAAGGAAATCAAACTTAGCCAATGGACAAATGACAGCCTGTTCAATATATTATGCTACAAAAACTGGGCCACTACCTACAGAAAGCTGAAACAAGATTCACATCTCACAACATACACAAAAATTACCTCAAGGTGACTCAGAGACTTGAGAATAAAGCCCAAAACCATAAAGTTCATAAGAGAAAAACTGGGATCAAGCTTGGAAGGCCTACTCTATGGTATAAAGAGACTGCCAAATAGAGCCAAAAATGTATAACCTGAGGAGAATAAAACTGCTGAATGGAACCTTCTAAAGACTGAATCCCTGTGAGCATCAAAAACTTTTTCAAGGTCAAAATAAAACCTACCAACTTGGAACAAACATTTGATATTACCATCTCAGACAATAGTCTCATAATGAAAGAAGTTTATTGAATACTCCTGGGCCTCCACAGAAAAAGACTACACAATTACATAATGGGCAAAAGACATGGAAAGAATTTTCGCAGAAGAGGGTGCTCAAATGGCCAAAAGACACATGAAGAAATGCTCAAAATCACTGACAATTCGAGATATGCAAATCAAAACCACAATGAAATACCATCTCACTCCAGTAATATATAAGGGGGGTGGAGGGTGGAATCAGAGGGGTGAGGATGAGAGGGAGTGTGAGATATTTATCATAGGGTTGCACAATTCAATGGGGGGAAATGAAGGAAGTGGGGAAGATCTTTTGTGGAAAAACAATGTATTCAAAGTTTGTAAATAAATAAGTATAAAATAAAAATAACAACAACAAAAAAACCCACCAAAACCCCCAAACAAATGGTTAACAGAATTGAAGAAAGAGGCGGCACCACAATAGTGGTAGGAGACTTCAACACACCACTATCATCAAAGGATAGATAAACTCAAAAGAAACTTAAAAAGATGCAGATCTAAACTATGTTGTTGTTGTTCTTGTTATGTGCCATCGAGTCACTTGCGACTCATAACGACCCTATGTACAAGAGCCCTAAATGCTGTTCTATCCTGTGCCAACCTTGCCATCTCAAACACACTCATTCCCACCACTCCACTCACAGAATCGATTCATCTAATCGAAGGTCTTCCTCTCCTGCGCCATCTCTCCACTCTCCCAAACATGATGTCCCTCTCCAAGTACCAGTCCCTCCTTGCAATATGCCCAAAGTATGTCAGACGAAGCTTCAGAATCCTTGACTCCAAGAAGCATTCTGGCTTGACCCTCTCCAGGACAAACCGGTTTGTTCTCCTAACAGTCCATGGTATATTCAACACTCTTCTCCA
>NW_006399922.1:4159927-4169257 GCF_000299155.1 Elephantulus edwardii | reverse complement strand
ATCCTTACTCTAACTTAATTCTTTTTTTTTTAATTTAAATTTGTTATTTATTTCAGTGAAAATTTACACAGGCTTTGGATTTCCATTCATTCATTGTAGATTTGTCCCCTCCCAAGGCTCCCCGCCACCAGACATTACCCTCTTGGAAAAGTAAAAGAAAAGATTCTGTCATTATTTTACAAACCCTCCTCAGTTGTATTCTGAGCACTACACCCAACTAAAGCTCAACTCACTTTCTTCTCAAGGGCACATAGTACATTCTTCAGAATCGATCACATATTAGGACACAAAGCAAGCCACAAGAAATTTAAAAACTTTAAATAATACACAGTAGCTTCTCAGACTACAATGCCATAATACAAGAAACTAACCACAGGAGGGTTGTTTTGTTGTTGTTGTTGTTGTCGTTAGGTGCTGTCAAGTTGAGTACAACTCATTAGCAACCCTACGAAAAGGGGATCTGAACCGTGTTCTATTCTATGCCATTCTCACATTTCCTAACACATTAGAGCACATTGCTGCAGTCACTATGTAAATCCCTCTAGTATAAAACCATCCAGATAGAAAGTAAATAACTCTCTACAAGAACTTGAGTGACATTTTAAAGTTCCTTGAAGCAAATAAAAACGAAAATACAACCTATCAAAACCTCTAGGATGTAGCTAAGACAGTCATCAGGGGGCAGTTCATAGCTAAATGCTATACATATTAAAAAAAAAAAAAAAAGAAAGAAGAAAGTAAATTATCTAACTCAAAACCTTCATCAAATAGAAAAAGAACAACAATCTAACCCTACAGCCACTAGAAGAACAGAAATTATAAGAACAAGAGAAAGAAAACAGAAAAAAAAATCAAACCATTGATAAGACCAGGACCCGGTTTTTTGAAAGGGACAATAAAATTGACAAACCACTGGCAAACTTAACAAAAGAGAAAAAGAGAGAGAGAGAGAGAGAGAGAGAGAGAAGACACAGCTCAATTAAACTATGATAGAGGTGACATCACAACAGAACAAGACTATATGAAATAGATAATATTAAAACACTGTGAAAAGCTATTCTCTTATAAATTAAAAACCTAGAGGAAATGTACACATTCCTTGAAAGCAATGTCATACCCAGGCTGACATGGACAGATGCAAAACATTTGAACAGACCCATCTCAAACAGAGAAAACAGAGAGGTCGTAAATGACTTCCTTATAAAAAATGTCTTCGACCAGATGGCTTCACAGCTAAATTCTACCAAACATTCAGAGAAGATTTATAACCAATTCTGCTTAAAGTATTTTAAAAATATTCCCACAGTCCTATGAAGCAAGCATAACCCTAATACCAAAACCAGGCAAAGATATTACCAAGAAAATTACAGAGCAATTTATGCAGATGACACAACCCTGCTTGCTGAAACTGAGGAGGACCTGAAGCGCTTGCTGCAGAGGGTCAAGGACTGCAGCATCCAATATGGATTGAGGCTCATTGTCAAGAAGACAAAGATTCTCACCACTGGACCAATTGGCAGCGTCAGGATGGATGATGAAGAGATTGAAATTGTTCACAGCTTTAGTTTGGTTGGCTACACAGTCAACACTCTTGGCACCAGTAGCCAGGAAATTCAAATATGTATTGCCATGGGAAAGTCTGCTGTTAGGGACTTCTCCAAAATACTGAAGAGCAATGGTGTCTCTCTGGAGACTAAGGTGCGTCTGATACAGGCCATGGTATTTGCAATCGCTTGTTATGCATCAGAGAGTTGGACAATGACTAGGGAGGACAGAAGGAGAGTGGATGCTTTTGAGCTGTGGTGCTGGAGAAGAGTACTGAATGTACCATGGACTGCCAGGAAAACAAACTGATTCATCCTGGAAAGGGTTAAACCAGGCGGCTCCTTGGAGGCAAGTATTCTGAGGCTCCATCTAATATACTTTGGACATGTTGTAAGGCGGGACCGGTCCTTGGAGAGGGACATCATGCTTGGTAGGGTGGAGGGACAGCACAGGAGGGGAAGGCCCTCTATGAGGTGGATTGATTCAGTGACTGGCATAATCAGGATGGGTGTATCAGGGACAGTGCGACTGGCACAGGACAGAGCAGAGTTTAGGGCTGTTGTACATAGGGTCGCTATGAGTCGCAAGTGAATCGATGGCACATAACAATAATAACAACAACATCTCTCATGAATATGGATGTAAAAATTCTTAACAAAATCTTAGCCAATAGAATCCAAAAGCACATCAAAACAATAATTCATCATGGCCAAGTGGGATTCATAACAGATATGCAAGGATGGTTCAACATAAGAAAAACAATCAACATAATTCATCACAATAACAAAGCAAATAACAAGAACCATATGATCTTAGCAATTGATGCAGAAAAGGCATTTGACAAGATCCAACACACTTTCCTTATAAAGATACTCAACAAAATTGGAATAGAAGGTAATTCCCTCAACATGGTGAACAGTACAGATGCAAAACCAAGATCTATTATCATTCTCAATCAAGAAAGCCCACTGCCACGTCTACTCAATATTTTATTGAAAGTGCTTGCTAGGGTAATACAACAAGAGAAGGAAATAAAAGGCATCCAGATTGGCAAAGAGATGGTTAAGCTGTCACCATATGCAGATGATATGATACCATATACAAGAAAACCCCAAGGACTAAAAAAAAAAACCAAAACAAACAACCCAACCTATTAGAGTTAGTAGACCAATTTAGTATATCCAAAAATCAGTGGGATTCCTCTACAGTGAAAAAGAGAACCGAGAGAAGAAAACCAAGAAAGCAGTATTATTTACAATTAACCAAGCACTTATTAAGATACTTGGGAGTGAATCTAACTAGAAACACAAAAGACCTATACAAAGAAAACTACAGGACATTTCTTAGAGACCCGAATAAATGGGAAAATGTGCCCTCTTCATGAATAGAAAGATTAAATATTGTGAAAATTGCAATATTCCCAAAAGCAATCTACAATACAGATACCAAATTCATTTTTCAAGACGACTGAAAGGGAAATTGTCAAGATTATTTGGAGAGGGAGATATCCCAGATAAGCAAAGCATTTCTGAAAAACAAAAAATGAAGTTGGAAGCTTTGCACTCCCTGACTTCAAAACCTATTACACAGTAGTAGTAACCAAAACACAATGGTACTGGTACAATGACAGGCACATAGACCAATGGAACAGAATAGAGAATAGAGAACCCAGAAGTAGACCTATGGTAAATTGATATTCAACAAAGGAATAAAACCTATCAAATGGGTAAATGACAGCCTTTTCAACAAAAGGTGCTGGAAGAACTGGACTGCTGCCTGCAGAAAGCAGAAACAGGTTCCACATCTCACACCACAAACAAAAATGAAACTCAAGGTTGATCAGAGCCCTGGAAGTTAAGCCCAACACCGTATAGTTTACAAGAGACAAACTGGGATCAGAGACTGCCGAATGTAGCCAAAAAAGCACAATGCAGTGAGGATAAAATTGATGGATGAAACCTTCTAAAGATTAAATCCCTGTGCATATAAAAATCTTTTCCAATAGAGTGAAAAGAAATCCTACTGACAGGGAAAATACATTTGGTAATAATGCCATGTCAGACAAGGGTCTCATAACAAAAGTTTACAGAATCCTCATGGACTCCACAAAAAAAAAAGACTGATTACACAATAATAAAATGAGCAAAGGACATGGAAAAAAATCTTCACAGAGAAAGATAATCAGATGGTCAACAGACACACAGGAAATGGTCAAAATCACTGGCAATAGGAGATACAAATCAAAATCACAATGAGATACCAATTCACTTCAGTAGCAGTGGCAAAGTTTAAAAGTACAACAAGTTGGGGGAGCTCTGGTGGCCTAGTGGTAAGGAACTGCAACTACAATCCCAGAACACACGGTTCGAATCCACCAGATGCTCTGCCGAGGAAGGAGGGACAATCTCCTCCTGTACCAGTCAGATGTGATTTGATGGTACACTCACACAAAAATAATAAAATAAAATTTTTTTTTAAATTACAACAAGTAATACATTTTAAAAAGGCTGTGGAGAGATAGGAACTCATATACACTGTTGGTGGGATTGTAGAAATGTACAACTACTCTGGAAGTCAGTTTGACATTTCCTCAAAAAGCTAAACATAGAAATTCCCTGAACTGAGGCACAAATGGAGACTTGTATACCAATTCTGTACAAGTTGTTAATAGCAGTGTTATTTTCCATTGCAAGAGCATGAAACAGCTCAAATGTCCAATCGCAATGAAGTAGATTGAGAAATTATAGAACATTCACATGATAGTATATTACACAGCATGCAGGAGTAATGATTTTGAAAATCACCATCTAATGTGAGAGGAATTGGAGAGTATTGTGCTAAGGGAACTAACTCAACCCCACAAGGACAAATCTTATAAAACCATTATTGTAGAATTATAAAGATAACTACAAAGTGAATGAGGATTCGAAGGGAGCCGGGGAAGAAAAGGGATGAGGATAGGGGTGGTAATCATAGGGTCACACAATATGGTGGGTGAGGGGAGGGCTGGGCAAAATGGGAAAGATTTAGTGTGAAAAACAATGTATACTAACTTTATAAGTAAACCAGTATAAAATAAACTTGTTATTTGTTTAAAAAAGAATACTTTAAATAGGAACTGTTTACTAAAACAATTGACTTTTAAAGTACCTCATTGGCCAAAAAGACAGCTCAACAGATGACCCATAAGTAATGACTTTCCTAAAACATATTTCTTCTAGTGGGGAGAAAATAATAGGATCAATTAGAAAAAAATTATTCCTTTGCATTACATTTTCAAGACAATTTATTGAGAAAATAAAGTAATAAGGTGAAGAACAATAAAACTGTAAAGGAACTAAGGGAACAGAGGCGGGAAATTCAGACCTATTATTTATTTGAAAGTAATTTCCCAGGAGATTACAGCATTATCCAGAACAAATTAGAAATAGCACTGAGTATATTTTAACCCTGGAGCTCAGCACACATCTTTCTCAGAATCGACATTGAACACAGGTCTTTGCAAGCAGATTGCAGAAGAAATCAATTCCTGTAGTCATTGCAAAGTGAGAAGAGTAAGTGAAGAGGTAATAAAGCTAGAAAACATTATACAAAATATGGATGAGATAGTTTTGTAATGTGTGCAATTAATTACAAGAAACACAGTATATTAATACATTTATATCACCACTTCAAGGTGTCTGTCAGTTACTCCCTCAGCTGTGTCTCAGAGTTCTCTTCCAAGTTTGTTTAGGTTGTTGGCAGAGTTCAACTTTTTAATATTAGTCAGCCAAAATTTGTTTCTAACACCTATATACTGTTCTTTGGCCCTGAAAATAGACCCCTTTACAGATGAAATTGCTTCCTTAAAGTCAATGGATTATCTCTTTCCAGTATGCTATTGTAACATCTTGCATATTGCAACCAAATTACTGGACAAGGGAAGGCTATCTGGTGGCCTAGTCTGTAAAGTATGGTAACACACCTCTCTGGTGGTTCAAATGGACCAATGGCTCCATGGAAGAAAGTTTCACAATCTCTAGTGCAGTTTACAGCCTCATAATACCACCAGAAAGTTAGTTATAAGTTAATTCCTACCCAACAGCAATGTTTAAACACAAATCAACCATATGCTCTTCTTTTAGTTCCACAGTTGACGCTCTTGGTACCAGCAGCCAGGAAATCAAAAGACTAATTGCATTGGAAAAGTCTGATGTTAGAGATATCTCCAGAGTATTGAAGAGCAATGATGTCATCCTAGAGACTAAGGTGTACCTGATCCAGGCCATGATCTTTGCAATACTGTAATTTGAATCAGAAAGCTGAACAATGGCTAGGGATGATAGAAGGAGAATTGATGCCTTTGAGTTGTGGTGCTTGAGAAGAGGATTGAATATACCATGGAATCCTAGGAGAACAGACAGATTCATCCTGGAGAGGCTATTCCTTGAAGGCAAAGTTTCTGAAGCTCTGTTTGACATATTTTGGGTATGTTGCAAAGAGGGACCAGTCCTTGGATAGTGATATTATGCTTGAGAGGGTGGAGGGACAATGGAAAAGAGGAAGACCTTCAATGATATGGATTGATTCAGATAAAAAAACAGTGTACATACCTTGAACATATATAGATGAGTACTTGGAGAGGGACATCATGCTTGAGAGGGTGGAGGGACGGCGCAGGAGAGGAAGGCCCTCTATGAGGTGGATTGATTCAGTGACTGGGAAAATTGGGATGGGAGTGTCAGAGACAGTGCGACTGGCACAGGACAGAGCGGAGTTTAGGGCTGTTGTACATAGGGTCGCTATGAGTTGCAAGCGACTCGACGGCACATAACAACAACAACAACAACTCAGAATACAAATCTCACCTCCTTCAATTGATTAGGACTCATAGCAGTGTTGTAGAGCATAGTAGAACTGGCCCAAAAGGTGAATCAAAGTGTGTTCAAAGCTAAAAATCTTTAGAGGAAAAAAAAATGCATCATTCTTCTTCTGTGAAGCATTTGGTGGATTCATACTGACAAATTTCTGGTTAACAGTTGATGACAGCAGCAAACTAGAATTACCTCTGGAGAGCAGAACCAGAGGCTTGAGGACAGAAAAGAGTGAAGATCTGTAGGTATCATTTTTACTAATAATTTTATCATATTCATGTTTTACTACTTAAAACTAAGTAATTAATTAGAATAGGAGTATTTTAGTGAAATTCTTCTCTAGAGAGTTTTAGTCTCTCAGGAGCCAAAAAAACAGGAGTCAAATAAGTCCCTAAGATGTTGTTGAAAGGTTGGTGAAGGGGAACAGTCCTCCCCTCAGCACAATATCTACCTTAATTTTTTTCTTTTTTTTCTTTATTGATATTTTAATGAAAGTTTATAGAGAACTTGGATTTTCATTCATTCATTGTTATACATTTTTCTACCTGTACCCCCTGCCCCCCAGTTCATTTTTCTCTTTAGAAAAAAAAAATTCTTTCCTTGTTATACAGTCCACCCACCCCAGTCCACTTTACCATGCAGCTCTTATCCTGGACTCTTATCATGCCAATAATACCTAATCATATATTACTTTTATACAATCCACCTTAATTTTTGTTTGTTTGTTTGTTTGTTTGTTTGTTTGTTTCTCACCTTTTTTTATTAATTTCAAAGAACATCTACAGAGATTTTGGAATTCCATTCATTCATTGTTGCACTTTTCTCCCCCTGCCCCCATTGACTCCTCTCCTTGAAAAGCAAAATAAAAACTCCCTCATTGGTACACAATCCCCTTAATTTTTAAACATCAACTCTAAGACAAGGGAAGGATTCCTACTATTGAGTATGCTCAGCCAGAAAAATGTCACATGTCTTAACTCAAACCAAATTAATGATACAAAGCAGTTATTTATTGTATGCTAACATCTATAGGTTTGACAAAGCTGGCTAAAAATGTCTTAGAAGCTACTTCCCATTATTCATTGCTGGCAAGTTGGCTTTTAAACCTGCTCACAACAGAACAAAGCACTTTGAATGCTGGGACATCCTCCAATAACTGCTGGCCTTGAACCAATTATTGCAGTCACTGTGTCAACCCATCTCAATGAATGTCTTCTTCTTATTCACTGAGCCTCTGCTTTACCAAGTAAGAATAATGTCTTTCTCCAAGAACTGATTCATTCTGATAATATACTCAATGGAAGTCAAAGTGTTACCATCCTCGCCTCCAAGGAATATTCTGATTATACTTCTTCCAAAATATTTGTTTCTTCTTTGACAATCAATGGTATATTAAAAAGCAACAGTTCTTCTACTGTCTTCCTTATTCATTATGCGACTTTTACATGAACATTAAATGACAATTAAAAATATCATGGCTTGGGTCAGGCAGACCTTATTCTTCAAAATTACAACCTTGCTACTTAGCACTTTAAAGAAGTTCTTGGGGCAGCTGATGCCGCCCACCTGCACCAAGAGATGCCGACTGATGCTGCCCACTGGGAGATGTTGTTGCTGACGCCACCCACCATGGGCTAGAGACACATGCTGGGAATGAAGCTGGAATTTGAGTGAGGTACCTTGGTGGGGGAGGTCAGTGCTGTTTGGCTGGATCCCATAAGACCCCTTAAGCTCAGTCAGAAGAGAGTGAGACAGCTGGAGCTCCTCTTTGAAGGCAGAATGAAAGCTTCCTGGTTTTCAAATCAATTCTCCATGCTCTGTCTTGTGTCTCCTCATGTCGAGTCCATTAACTGCCTATACCCCAGTCGAGTCCATTAACTGCCTATACCCCAGAGCACCTTAGGCTGGCTTAGCTGCTGCAGCTTTCTAACAGAGGAGCCTGCTTTCACAGGCCTTTTCTCTACTGAACTGAAGCAGATCTTCCTTTGGGTCAGAAGGCAAAGAGAAATCAGGTAAGATAACTGCCCCATCCACTTCTAGAGCGGTTACTTCAGATCAAGAACCTGCCATCACATCAGCGGTGTAAAACTCTACCACAGCAATGTCACGTAGGAGGCAGGTTATCTCACTCCCTACACAATCCCAAAGCAAGATGTGATTTCCTGATGCCAGAAAGTCTGATGAAATTTGAGCTTAAAAACAATTCAAAACAATGCAGATAAAACAAATGAGGCATTAGAGTCTCTGGAAAGACAAGAAACCACAATTCAAAATATGAGGTCCAATGTTTCAGATGCTGTCAACATGATGGAGGGACACATAGTTGAAGAGATGCAACACAGAACCAGGGAAATAGAAGATAAAATTGTCGCCACTGATCTCCTAGAACAAAAAGCAGAATCAAATAGAAAGGAAAAAGAAGAAAACCTAAGAATAATGTGGGACACCGTCAAGAGAAATAGCATGCGCATAATAAGAATAGCAGAAGAGGAAGAAGCAAGTGAAGGCACTGAAAAAGGTGTGAAAGAATTACTAGAAGAAAATTTTCCAGGCAAAATGAACAATGAGAGAATATATATTCAAGAAGCTGAGCCAATACCATATAGAATAGACCCCAAAAGAAAAACACCAAGGCATATCATAGTCTAATTTATCAGAACCAAAAATAAGGAGAGAGCTCTGAAAGCAGTGTGGGAGAAATAATGAGTGACGTATAAGGGAGAACAAATAAGATTAAGTGCTGGTCTCTCAGCAGACACCATGAGAGCAAGAAGACAGTGGAATGACTGTCGAACACTGAAAGAACACATGATCCTATTAATTAAGGTAGAAAAAGCTTTGACAAAATCCAACACCCTTTCCTGATTAAAACATTCAACAAAATAGGATTAGAGGGGAATTTCTTCAACATAGTAAAAAGTATTTATGAAAA
>NW_006399922.1:4142619-4146466 GCF_000299155.1 Elephantulus edwardii | reverse complement strand
ATTGGACAATTAAAACTGACATTCGGATGGCGGGGGAAGAAGAACAAACTGGGGAGGAGGGTAGAGAGAATGGTGCAGCAATGAAGGAATGAAAACCCAAAATCCCTGTAAATGTTCATTAAAACTAATAAAATTTAATAACAAAAAAAGAATATTTCAAAAGGCTCCTCAGGAAGGCAAAGCAAAATATTATAACAGAATATGCAAGGAGCTGGAGTCAGAAAATCAAAAGGGAGGAACTTGCTCAGCATTTCTTAAGCTGAAAGAACTAAAGAATAAATTCAAGCTACAAGTTGCAATGCTTAAGAATGATATGGGCAGGATATGGAAAGATTCCAGAAGCATTAAACGCGGATGGAAGGAGTATACAAAGTCATTGTACCAAAAAGAAATGGCTGATAAGAAGAATTTCAAGAAACAACATATTATCATGAAGCAATGGTGATGAAGGAGGAGGTTCAGCTCTTCTGAAGGACTTGCCAAAAAGTAAAATCCCAGAAAATTATGGAATCTCCCAATTTACATATTTTAGCATACAGATGCTGCCTTGTATGTGCTCACTAAGTTGTGCCAAGAAATCTGGAGTATGACTACTTGGCCAACTGACTGAATCTATATTTATTCCCATTCCAAAGAAAAGATGACCTAACAGAGTGTGGAAATTATCTAACAATATCATTAATATCACACATGAGCAAAATCCTGCTGAAGATTATCCAAAAAAGACTTGAAAAAAATTTTTTTTTAAATTTCTAAAAAAAAGACTTGAACATTGACAGAGAACTACCAGAAATACAGGCTGGGTTTAGAAGAGGTGGTGGTACTAGAGACATTATTGCCGATGTCAGATGGATCCTGGCAGAAAGCAGAGAGTACCAGAAGACTATGTATCTCTGTTTCGTAGACTAAGCAAAGACATTTGACTGTGTGGATTCAATAATTGGTGGATAACCTTGAGGAAAATGGTAATCTCAGAGCATTTGGTCATGCTTATGCGAAACCTATACTTGAAGCAGGAGGAAGTTGTCAGAACAGAGCAAGGAGTCAATACATGGTTCACAATCGGGAAGGGTGTCCGCAACGGATGTGTTCTGTCTCCATACCTTATTAGTATGTATGCAGAACAGATCATCCAGGAGGCTGAGTTGTATAAGGAGGAATGTGGAATCATTGGAGGAATTGGAGGAAGATTCATCAACACTCTCGTTATGTAGATGACACAAGCTGCTTGTTGAAACTGAGGAGGACCTGAAGCGCTTGCTGCAGAAGGTCAAGGACTGCAGCCTTCAATATGGATTGAAGCTCAACATCAAGAAGACAAATATTTGCACCAGTGGGCCAATAGGCAGCATCATATTAAATGGAGAAGAGATTCAAGTTGTTAACAATTACAGCTTGCTCGAATCCACAATCAACGCTCTTAACACCAGCTGTCAGGAAGTCAAAAGTTGAATTCCAGTGGTAAAATCTGCTGTCATGGACCTCTCCAGAGTGCTGAAGAGACGTCAGTCTAGATTCAAAGGTGGGCCTAATGCAGGCCAAGGTATTCTCAATTGTTTGTTATGCTTCAGAGAGTTGGACAATGAGTAAGGATTACAGAAGAATAGATGCCTTTGAGTTGTGGTGCTGGTGAAGAGTCTTGAACATACCATGGACTACCAAGAAAACAAATAGGCCTGTCTTAGAGAGGGTGAAGCCAAGTATTCCCTTGGAGGCTAGGATTTTGAAGCTCTGTCTCACTTTGGGCACATGGCCAGGAGAGATTGGTCTTGGAGAAGGACATCATGCTCAGAAGGGTGACGGACAGCACAGGAGAGGGAGACTCAGGATAAAATGGATTGATACAATAACTGGGACAATGGAGGTTCATGTGTCAGAGTTAGTGAGACTGACTCAGGACAGGGAAAGATTCAGAGCAGCTGTACATTGTGTTGCTGTAAGTTGGAAGCAACTCAATGGCATATAAAAACAATAACATACTATGAGATGTTTGGAAGCAGGTATAGCGTCCACTTCCTAAATAACATACCTCTGGAAACTATGAACTTTGATAAATGTTGATAGTTGTAGAGGGGCTTCAAGCCTTTTGTTCATAGGGTCACTATGAGTTGTGCTCAACTCAAAGGCAATCAACAACAATACAAAAACAGAAGAAATGGACAAATAGTTACAAATTCACAAACTACCTAAACTGACACAAACCAAAATTGAACACCTGAACAGACACATTACAAAAGAAGAAATTGAAAAGATAATAAAACAACTTCCAACCAAAAAAATCCCAGACCAGATGGTTTTGCAAGTGAATGCTATTCAACATTCAGAGAAGAACTGTCAGCAGTTCTACATAAACTATTTCCAAAAATAGAAAAGGGTGAAATTCTCCCAGACTCATTCTATGAAGCAAGCATATCCTTACCAAAGCCAGGTAAAGATATAAACAAAATAGAAAACTGTTGGATAATATCCCTCATGAGCATAGATGCAGAAACCCTGAATAAAATCCTGGCCAGTAGAATCCAACAAAACATAAAAAAAAAAAATTCACTATGACCAAGTGGAATTCATAAGAGGTATGTAAGGATGGTTCAACATAAGAAAACAATCAGTGTAATTCATCACATTGACAAAGCAAAGTACAAGAATCACATGATCCTATCAATTGGTGCAGAAAAGACCTTTTACAAAATCTAACACCCTTTCCTGATTAAAACCCTCAACAAAGTAGGAATAGAAGGGAATTTCCTCAACATAATAAAAAATATATACACAAACCTGAGAGCCAACATTGCCTCAATAGAGAGAGATTAAAGACATTCCCTTTTTGAAAAAATTTTATTGTATTATTTTTTAGGTGTACCGTCAAATCAGATCTGACTGGTACAGGAAGAGATTGTCCCCTCCTTCTCCAGCAGAGCATCTGGTGGATTTGAACTGCGTACTTCTGGGATAGAAGTGCAGTTGGCTTGCCACTAGGCCACCAGAGCTCCCTAAGACATTCCTTTTGATAATAGGAATTAGGCCAGGGTTCCCACCGTCACCTCACCTATTCAATATTGTATTGGAAGTCTTAGCAGTAGCAAGAAGATAAAAGAAGGAAAAAAGAAGTATTCAAATTGGCAAAGAAGAGGTAAAATTATCTCTATATGCAGATGAGATGATAGTATACTTAGAAAGCCCTTAAGACTCAGCAAGAAAACTACTGCACATAGTTGATCAATTCAGTAAAGTTGCAGGCTACAAGATCAACATGAAAAAATCAATTGGATTTCTCTACAGTGACAAAGAGAATATAGAACTGGGGCTAAAAAAACAATACCTCGCTCTCGAAGATGGTGGAGCTGGAAAGTACAGTGTGAAGAGCCAGAGGGATAGCAAGCTGGGTAAAGACAGGACACCAGAGAGTACTTTATGCTCCACAGAGACTGACGATCACAGTGTGATGTGAACAGTTGGATTTTGAATAATAACTTTTGCTAACACATTATTTTAGAAGCTGTAAAACCTGAGACCTGCCTGCCTGCCGCACAGCCATCCTATTACAGACTCTGCAAAAGCTGGAACCCACTAGCTGAGCTGAGCTGCATTGAGACTCACCTGAAAGGAAAAAGATTAGTGGGGAAATTGGCTGAATTCTCTTAAACCTCACTAAAACCTGGAGGGTCTGATGTGTGGCGTGAACAATAGGAATTGAATCATAACTTTTGTCGAAACTTTTAGTATTGGAACAGTGGGAACAAAGCCGCTCAGACTTGGCAAAAACCGGAAGCCACTAGATGAGCTTCTAAGAGATCCATTTGAAAGGAGAAAACTTAGTGGGGAAATTGGCTTAATTCGCTTAAGCCCC
>NW_006399922.1:4140378-4141418 GCF_000299155.1 Elephantulus edwardii | reverse complement strand
TCCTCAATCATGAGCACACCTAGGCAGCTAAGGTCTGAGTGGGGCCACTCAACTGGTTGACCCACCCTGGTGACTATTTCACCTCCCTGCCTGCCCCACCCTATTTGGCTCCACTCCTGCGACTTCATGACCAGTCAGTCAATCAACCTGCCTTTAATACAGAGCACCTGGATCTGATGTACCTACAAAAGACTGCTCTCACTGGCTCTGAACTGACCTTTTCCTTGAGTTAGAAATTCAGAGAAATTGTCTTCAGATCAAGTTTAAATCAATGTCTCAAAGAAAACAAGCTACTCTACACACTACACATATGCAAAACAAGATGTTACCGCCAAAGGGTGATGCAGTAGCAATGGATTTCCTAAAACCAGAAAGTCTGATGGAACTTTTTGACACAGAATTTAAAAGAACAATGATTCAATATTTTCAATGGATGAAAGAGAAACTCAGAGAACTACAGGATGCTACAAAAACCAGGAGGAGCTAGAAAAAAGCAATCCAGAACAATGCAGATAAAAGAAATGAAGCACTAGAGGCACTGGAAAAACAAGAAACCACGATCTAAAATATGAGGTCCAATGTTTCAGATGCTGTCAACATAATGGAGAGACAAATAAATAGAATTGAAGAGATAGAACACAGAACCAGTGAAATAGAAGATAGAAATGTCACCGCTGATCTGCTAAAACAAAAAGCAGAATCAAAAAGGAAGGAAAAAGAAGAAAATCTAAGAATAATGTGGGACACCATCAAGAGAAATAACATGTGCGTCATTGGAATCCCAGAACAGGCAGAAGCAAGTAAAGACACTGAAAAACTTGTGGAAGAATTACTAGAGGAAAACTCCCCAGGCATAATGAAGAATGAGAGCATATATATTCAAGAAGCAAAGCAAACACCATATAGAATAGACCCCAAAAGAAAAACACCAAGGCATATCATAATTAAATTTGCCAAAACCAAAAATAAGGAGAGAATCCTGAAAGTAGCAAGAGATAAACAAAGAGTAACCTACAAAGGAGAACAGATAAGATTAAGTG
>NW_006399922.1:4136761-4138559 GCF_000299155.1 Elephantulus edwardii | reverse complement strand
CATATCCTTGATACCAAAACCAGGTAAAGATACCACTAAAATAGAAAACTATAGGCGAATATCTCTCATGAAAATAGATGCAAAAATCATGAATAAAATCCTGGCCAATAGAATCCAACGATACATAAAAAAATGATTCACAATGACCAGCTGGGATTCATAACAGGGATGCAAGGATGGTTCAACATAAGAAAAGCAATCAATGTAATTTATCACATTAACAAAAGGTAATTTACATCGTGAATGCAATCCAAACACAAATACCAATTCCGTGCTTAAACGAGATGGAAAAGGCAATCTCCAATTTCATTTGGAAGGGAAAGAAACCCCAAATAAGCAAAGCACTCCTTAAAAAGAGAAACAAGGTAGGAGGAATCTCATTTCCTGATTTTAAATTCTACTACACTGCCATAGTGGTCAAACAGCACTGAAAAACAAGTACAAGTAAAATGACAGACACATAGATCAATGGAATAGAATTGAGAACCCAAGAAGCAGCCCATCTACCTATGGTCAACAGATTTTTGTCAAGGAATCAAAATCAGTTAAGTGAGGAAACAACAGCAGTTTTTAACAAATGGTGTTGCCAAAATTGGAAAACCATCTGCAGAAAACTCAGGCAAGGCCCACACCTCACACCATACACAAAACCAACTCAAAGTGGATCAAGGTCCTAGGACAAAAACCAAGAACTATAAACTTCATTAGATAAAAGCTTGGAAGAACCCTAGAAGCCCTAGTCTAAAATATAAACAGTCTTGCAAGTATCCTGAAAAAACTACAACCAGGAGTGGAGAAAATAGATGAATGGGACCTTCTAAGAATCAAATCCCTATGCATATCCAAAATCTTCTCCAACTGGGTAAAAAGGGAAGCCACAGACTGGGGAAAAATATTTGGTAATGACATGTCTGATAAGGGACTTATATCTAGAATTTATAAAATACTCGAGCACCACAACAGGATAAGGTAAACAACCCAATTGCAAGATGAGAACAGGATATGAACAGACACTTCACCGAAGAAGGCATTCAGATGGTGAACAAACACATGAAGAAAAGTTCAAAATCCCTAGCTCTCCAGAGAGATGCAAATCAAAACAACTATGAGATACCATCTCACCTCAATAACAATAGCAAAATTCAACAGAGCCACAAACAACAAATGCTAGTGAGGTGTGGAGAAGCTGGATCCCTTATTCACTCCTGATGGGAGTGTAAAACAGTGCAACCACTCTGGAAGTCAGTATGGTGCTCTCTCAAAAAGTTGCAAAGAGAAATACCATTTGACCTAGCAACTCCACTAGGAATATAGCCTAAAGAACCAGAAGTGCCACCCAAGCAGATATATGAGCCCCCAAGTTTACTGCTGCTTTGTTTACAATAGCAAAAATTTGGAAACAACCCAAGTGTTCATTAACAAATGAATGGCTAGAGAAGTGGTGATTTAGTCACATAATGGAATATTATGCAGAACTGAAAAACAAGGAACTCATGAAATATTATAAAAAATTGGTGACCGTGGAGGACATTATGCTGAGTGAAATATCTCAGTCAAAAAAGGACAAATACTGTGTGATGCCACTGTTCTAGAACAGGACTGATATGGAGGTTGGGGGAAACTAAGAGAAGAGGAGAGAAATAGCATACACAGCATTGAAACAGTCAAGGGAAACAACTATATAAAAGAAATACATGATTAGGTGGAGAACAACCACTTGGCCAACTGACTGGAAGAGATCTATATTTGTTCCCATTCCAAAGAAAGGTGACCCAACTGAGTGTGGAAACTACAGAAC
>NW_006399922.1:4131737-4135636 GCF_000299155.1 Elephantulus edwardii | reverse complement strand
GTCAGAGGTGGTGTGGTTGGCGCAGGATAGAGCAGGGTTTAGGGCTGTTGTGCATAGGGTGGCTATGAGTCGCAAACGACTCGACGGCACATAACAACACAACAACAATTATTGATATGACAAGAGTTCAGAATAAGAACTGCATAGTAAAGTGGACTGGGGCAGGGGGCAGGGTAACAGTGTAATAATATTTTTTTTTCCAAAGAGAAAAGTGAACTTGGGTGGGGGACAGATAGGAAAATATGCAACAATGAAAGAATGGAAATCCAAGTTCTCCATAAACTTTCATTAACATCTCAATTAAAAAAAAAAAAAAAAAGAAAAGAAGTCCTTGGCAGAAAGTTTACCCAATGCAATATATCCTTTACCTTGACTGTTGTTTCAATGGACATTGATAGTGACCTAAGTAAGATGAAGTCCTTGACAACTTCAATCTTCACTACATTTATCATGCTGTTGTATATTAATCCAGTTGTGTAGACTTTTCTTTATCTTGTGGTATAATTCAAAGTGCTTCGAAGTTTTTTTTGTTTTTAGCAAGGAAGGTTTTGTCATCTACATTATAAGTTGTATCATTTGCTTGTAAGCAGTAGGCTGTTGGTGAGTCTTCTCTCAATTCTACTGCCTCATTCTTTATCAAATAATACGATTTATCCCACTATTTGTTCAGCACACAGATTTAATAAGTCTGGAGAATCTCTTTTTAATTTTCTTTATTTTAATTAAGATTTTAATGAAAGTTTTATAAAGAACTTGGATTTCCATTCATTAATTGCTGCACATTATCCTCCCTACCCATCCCCTCAGTTCACTTTTATCTTTGAAAAAAAAAAAACACAAAAGTATGAAGAAAAAATAATTAAATCTTAACACACAACATTGCTGATTTTAAACAATGCATTATTTTCTGTTCTAGTCTGGCAACTTTTTCTAGAGCCACGAACAAAATAAATTAGTCTATAATTCCTATTCTTCATGCTGTTATTAATAATTTACTATGATCCATACAGCTGAACGTCTTTCCATAGTCAACAAAACACAAATAAACATCTTTCTGATGTTGGCTCTGCTTTCAGCCAAGATCTATCTGACATCAGCAATGATATCTCTCATTCCATGTCTGTTTCTGAATTCAGTTCTAATTTCAAGCAATTCCTGTTGATATTTGAAATGTTTCTGAATTATCTTCAATATTTTACTTGCATGTGGTATTGATAAATAGTTCTATAATTTTCCCATCTTGTCATGTCTTACAGCAAAGGTGCACACTATATATAGTTGTAAGAAACTGTTGTTTGCCTGTGTATTACGCTTGACATAAATTCATTACCATCTTAGAATATACCCCATGCATAAACTTCTTGTACCTTTCCCACTAGAACTGTTCCTTTCTCATACATACACAGTTTTAGCATTTGAAAGGTCACCCTCACCTTAGCACTAAGAAACATTTGAGACTAGAAATTGTCAGATTATCAAAGCATCATCCAATCATTTCCCTAACCAAAATACCCAAATAAACTTTTGGTGCTAGATATAGATAATTGTGAGTTACATCAACTTGATAATCATGCCCTTTTTTACAGTCACTCTGTCAATCCATTATGTTGAGGGTCTTCCTCTATTCCACTGATCATCTACTCTTCCAAGCATAGTTGTTTTTGTGTTTTTTTTTCCAGTGACCTGTACCTTGTGACAACATTCCCAAAGTAGCTAAGATGAAGTTTCATCATCCTTGCCTCTAAGTAGTGCCCTTAGTCCAACATGGATTTTTGTTATTGTTCTTATGACAGTCCATGGGATATTCAACAGTCTTCTTCAACACTACTATTCAAAGGCATTGACTCGTTTTTTTGGTTTTTCTTATTTATTGTCCAATTTTAACATGCATTTGAAGACATTGAAAAATACTATGATTTAGGTCAGGGGCATCTTGGTCTTTAAACTGACATTAGTGCTTTTTTGCACTTTAAAGAGGTCCTTGACAGAAGATTTACCCAATCTAACACAGTTTTTCACATCTTTTTATTTCTTGATACACCCTCCCCAACACAGAGAGAGAGAGAGATCTGTTGAGAGAGAGAGAGAGAGAGATCTGTTGTTTGTAATCAGGAAAACCAATCTTGGAGACAAAGATTGCAGTGGGAAAAACAGATGTAGTGTTGTTGTTAGGTGCCTCTGAGTTGAGTATGACTCATAACAACCCTTTGAACCTTAGATATGAACTCTGTCCTATTCTGTGTCATCCTCCCAATCTGTGGCACATTGCTGCAATTCCTGTGTCAGTTCACCTAGTTGAGGATCTTCCTCTTTTTAACTGATTATGCACCTTTCCAAGCATTATGTCCATCTCCAAAAAATAGCCTCTCCTAGTAGCATGCCCAAAGTATGTAAGATGAAGCTTTACCATCTTTTTCTCCAAGAACTTCTCTGGATGCATCTTCTCCAAGATATACCTGTTTGTTCCTCTGGCAGTCTATGGGATATAAAGTACTCTTCTCCAACCCCACAGTTCAAAGTCACCTTTAATCATTCTTCAACCTTCTTTTGTCATCCTTATCATTATCTAGCTCTTATATGCATAACATATGAATCAGGCACACCTGAGTCCTCAAACTATCTTCATTGCTCCTAGATGATTTGGTGAGGTCATCATCTGCAGACTTTCCAAGTGCAATACATGTCCTGATCTAACTGTTGATACCAGGGGTGTTGGTTGTACATCCAAGTAAGATGAAGTCATTGACAGTTTCAAACTTTTCTCCATCTATCATGTTGCAAACACCTCATGTCCTCCTCAGTTTCACCAAGCAAAGTTGTGTCATCTGCAGAACACAGGTTGTTGATGAGTCTTCCTCCAATCCTGATGCCACATTCCTCCTCATAAAGTCCAACCTCCCGAATGATCTGTTCTACCTATAGATTTAAAAGGTTCAGAGAGACAATGCATCACTGACACACACCTTTTCTGATTCTGAACCACGCAATGTTTCCCTGCTCTGTTCTGACTACTGCTTCCTGGTCCAAGTGTAGGTTTCACATGAGCACAATTAAGTGTTCTGGGATATCCTTCTTCTCAAGATTAGCCACAATTCATTGTGATCCACACAGTCAATTGTCAATGAAACACAGACATTCCTTTGGGACTCTGCTTTTTGTCAAGATCCTTCTAATGTTGGTTATGATGACTCTAGTACCATGACCCCTTCTAAACCCAGCCTGCCCATCTAGTGATTTTCTGCTTATGTACTGTTCCAGTCATTTTGAACACTCTACAAGAAGACCTTGCTTGCATGTGATATTAGTGATACTATTCCTTAATCCCACAATCTGTTGGGTCACCTTTTTTTGAAGTGGAATAAATACAGACCTTTTCCAGTCAGTAGTTCAGGTAGTTGTTCTCCAGATTTCTTGGCCTAATCTGGTGAGCATGTCCAGGGCAGCATCTGTTTGCTGAAATATGTCAATTAGTATTCCATAAATTCCTTGGGCTTTGTGTATGGTTGTTGTTTGTTGTTATATACCGTTGAGTCAGAACTGACCCATTGCTGACCCTCCGGTGGGTTTTCAAAGGCAATTAATCACACGAGAGGTGACTGCCAATCCTTCTCCCACAGAGCAGCTGGTGTCCTTGAACCATGTGCCTTCTGATTAACAGTGCAACTTCTCACCACTAGGTCACCAGAACTCCCTTTGTTTATGGTTGCTGTTTATATTTTAAGGATATTTACAATGAAACGAGTACACTGTTAATAAGGATTTCAAGTGCAGGTTTCGCAGGTTTCGCATTAGCACAATTAAATGTTCTGGGACTCCCATTCTTCTCAGAGTCAGCCACAGTTTGTTATGATCCACACAGTCAAATGCCTTTGCATAATCAATGAAACACAGATAGACAT
>NW_006399922.1:4110173-4129767 GCF_000299155.1 Elephantulus edwardii | reverse complement strand
ACCTTAGTCTCCAGAGAGACACCATTGCTCCTCAGTACTTTGGAGAGGTCCCTAACAGCAGACTTTCCTATTTGAAATATTGCTGGTATAACTTCCAACATCAAATCCACACACAAGAAACCAAAGTATGACAAACAAACTGACAGGCGCATCTTGGAAGGAACTTCTAAATAAGTGAACAAACTCACAGAATATTAAGACAAATACTCAAAAATCAACTGTGTTTCTATAGTGTCAGCAATGTACAAGTTGAATTATAAGTCAAGAAAAGAATCACATGTACAATAACACTGAAAGAAAAGAGTTAAGTCCATAGGAGTACATTTAATTGGGGATGGGCACTTACACCTGGATCAGAGTAGACAAGTAGCTCCTTTTCCCTGCAACATGGGGGCAAAAAATGGGTTGTTTGCATTCTAGTGTGGGTTCTAATATGGAAACAATGACCCCGCTAGCTCTGGACTCAAGTCTGGGGATGTTGGAAGAGGGCCACATCCAGATTTGTTTTTCCTCTGCAGCCTGTCAGTCCTCAAAAGGGACTATCAAGAAAAGTCTCAAGGGGCTAAACTAGTATAAATCAGAAAATATAGCTGTCAGACATCTGAATGATTCCAAAAAGTATCAAAAAATGTAAAAAAAAAAAAATCACTGTTTCGGCTAATAACACATACCAAATTCTCTGGCAAGTTCCCTACCAACGCTTCAAATATCTCTAGCATCCAATACCATTTGAATCGTTTTCTAACCTCAGCCCCAGCTACTTGAGGCCACTTTTTCAACACTCACTCTCTCTTTACTTAAATTGTAAACAGTAATTTTGAGTTAAAGTGGTTATTTCCATGGGTACCTCCTCACTAAAGAATCTTATTGTGATTTTTCCCCCCATGGATAGTGCATCCTTTCTCTCCCTAGTTGTACTGCTATCTCACTCAATGAAACCAAGGACATGTTTTGCAAAAGACCGTGATGAATTATGTGGGCAAGTCAAATGGGCCAGCTGTTTTTCTATTTATAAGTGGTAAAGATATTGCCAAAAGAAATAAAGCATGATGTTTGTGTTGGAGCAGCCTTATTTGTATTTGGAATCATAGAACAAGTTAAATGTGAAGAACTATTTGGAAAAAAGTATCAAGGTTTCTTACTCTAATTAATAGGAAGAGATGAGTCAATGTCATGTAAGGAAAAGAGTGAACTTGTATAAGGTCCGTAAATAGAGCTTGCAACAAGATGAAAATAAATTCTACTGACAATTCATGGTTTATTTCATTGTTCCCTGGGTTCTTAACAAGTCTTTAAGGGGGGTTGTGGTTTTTTTTCAGAACTAAACAAGTATCTTTATGATTATGTTTCCAAAAACCAACCTCTTGCTATTCTGAGAGTTGTGACTAAATGTCCCTGCTACAGTGTGAAAATAGACTGATAAACACCAGCTTTTCTGCATGTGATAAATATTTAAAATGCCAAATTTTTATGACTTTAGAATGTTAAGCAGTGTCCGCAGGGCTGAGATGACGTCAAGGCTTACAACACAGGGAGAATAGTAAAGACAAGGCTCATACATCTCTCATCTTTAATAATATGCTGTCTCACTGTTCAGCCACAGTGGCCTTTTAATACATGTTACCAACCATAATGGTACTCCCTAATTATTCCTTAAAGTAGCAGTTTTCCAGGGGCCTGACCAAACAATGATCAACTTACATTCATCCAGCTTCAAGAGAGATGCCACCAGACTAACTTTCATTTTTGGTTACCCTCCTTGAAGTTAATCTAAATTCAAGAAAAAAGCTATTCATATCTATCCTTGTATGTCAAGGATTACCACCATTGAAAGTGTTTTCTATTATAAGCTTGTCACTTTCTTTGCTTCTTAATCTCTTTCTTTCTCTTGCTCAATGGCCTCCTCTTTCTTTCCCAGGAAAAAGCAGGAATGTTTTTGTTGTTTTGTTTTGATTTCCCCCCTCTCTTCCTTTAGAACACACACACACACACACACACACACACACACACACACACATCCTTTACAAAGTTAAAGGCTGGCCCTGCCTGACCACCTGGATGCCAGGGCAATGCCTGCCTGGACTCCCCACCAACAGCCAGCTGTGACATTGTGTACTGTCAGCTTTGTTGGGTCCCTGCTCAGGGGATTGACCTGGTTCTGTTACCAGTCACCTTCTGCCCAGCCAGGGTGCAGTTTCAATTGTCCTGCATTTTCCTTGTTTAACACTGTTTTGCAAATTATTAAGCACTGGAAGTCTGTTAATCACAGTTCATGTCCCACAGAAGCCCACCCAGGGGAGTCAAAGAAGGGTGAGGGCAGCCTGCTGGCAGCCCTGAATGTCTTAGGTGGTGGCCCATTCACGCCCCTAACAAGATCATTACTGCTAACTAAATACCAGGCCAATTTGTGACCCTGTGAGGAACCATGTGGGGGACCTGGAGGGACCATCAATACCTTTCAAAACCCGCCACTCCACTGCCTTTCTGTGTTGAAAGCTAAACCTCAGATCAAAAGACCCTTAAACCCTTGCTCCAACAGTAGTGACCAAGTCTCACCCAGTTCCTAAACCATGGTGGGTCAGAAGTAGGTCAACCAAACTTTTCAGCCAATTTATCAATTGTGTTTATTTCTAGGACCACCTGGGAGGGAGACATGACATGGACTAGTCTTCCCAGAACTCTTCCACAGAACCTGGGGACAAATTCAAGTGCCTCTTCATCAGTGTACAGGTCTAACAGCATAGCAGAATATAGAGTTTAGGTGGTGGAAGAGATGATAGAACTTGGTTGTTATTAATAAACTCAACATATTTAAGATTATCATAATTTTGGCATATTTTTACTTTCTTTTTATTTTTTCTTTATTTTTTAAACTTCTATTATACCTAAACAATGAAAAGATTTCTTCACTTATGGGAAAAGACGAGTACTTGATTCAGCTTCCTAAGTTAAGGTAGAGTGTATATGTGTGTATGTGCAAACGTGTGTCCACATGTAAAGCAGACCAAGACTTACCTTTGTTACTTGTTGTTGAAAAATGGTATGGTATAAATACAGCCATTTAGCCAGCCTGATTGATAATGACAATCCAGGTATGAAGTGTCAGGAATTAGTAATGTGTTGGGCTGCTAAATGAAAGATAAGTGGATCAAATCAACCTGTTTTGTTGGAAAAAAAGATGGGAAGCTTTTTATAAATATTTATAGCTTCAAAAACTCAATGGATGGTTATGAGTCAGAATTGACTCGATGGCAGTAGGTTTGGGTAAGAAACCAGGTGATAAATTGCTTTTTATTAGTTACATTTGTCTGTTCTTCTTTCTCAAGATATATGGTGGGAAACAAAAAGATGCAAAGCAAGAAAATGTTTCAAATTATATGCAAAAAAAAAATTTACCTATTTACATTTTATTTGTCAAAGTTCATTGTTCCATATATAAAGATCAAATTACAATAAAATAACCACAGTCCGGTGTTACACTCCTTTAGAACATAATGATTTCTTCAATACATATCTATTTCAGTCCTAATTCTTTAGAATGTATTCTATTTGGTAAGTTTGAATTGTTGTTTTTGTTTTTTGTGTGTGGTTTTTTTTTTTTTCTTGAAGGAAATGCTCTGTCAGACCAAGAACAAGCCCCAAACCCTGGTTCATCAGTACAGTGCTTTTGGATTTGGATTTCTGTAAGAACTGTTAGTCCTTTACCTCTACTATATTTTAGTTTGTATTACTATCAAAAGGTGGAAGGAGGAGTGGCATTCACTTCCATAATAACTTGCCTCCTGAAACCCTATAAACCTGGAGAGAGGATGAAAGGCACCCACGCGTCGAGGACTCTCCTTCATAGGATCGCTATGAGTCACCTGCGACTCAACGGCACTTAACAACAATAACAACTATCAAAAGGATATCACGCTTGGAAGGGTAGAGGGACAACACAGAAGAGGAAGACACTCCATGAGATGGATTGATTCAGTGACTGGAGTAGTGATGTTAGGTGTGTCAAAGACAATAAGGTTGGTACAAGATAGAGCAAGTTTCAAGGCTATTGTGCATAGGATTGCTATGAGTCACAAGCAACTCGATGGCCCATACCAAGAACAATTACAACTACTGTCAAGAAAGACATTGTTGTTATTTAGTATCATTGATTCAGTTCCAACTCATAGCTGACCCTCCAGCTTGTTTTTAGAGGTAATAAATCACATACAAGGATACTGTCCATCATTCTTTCAAAGAGCAGCTCATAGATTTTGAACAACATACCTTTGTATTGGTGGACAGTGCAGTTCCTTATAATTAAGCTAGCAGAGCTCAAACTCTGAACAGTAGTAACCCAAGAAAACTGTATAACTGAGGGTAGACAGGAAAAAGCAGTGTAGAAAATATGGGATTGCAATTGATAGAAAACCATGAAAGCCATACAGAATTTACCCTATTACAATGTAGTACTTACACCTATGTTGTTGTTAAAGTATCCTCAAGTTGAAATTGACTAGACTTTCCAATGGGCTTTCAGAGGATGTAAATCACACAGGAGTAAATTGACCATCTTTCTCCAGGGGAGAAGCTGATGGATTTGGTCCACATGCCTTTGGGTTGGTTGTGCACCTTTTTGTAATAAACCACTAGAGCTCACTACTTAGATCCATGCCAACTATAAAATCCAGGGGTTATGCACACCCATGTTTATCATGGCTTTGTTCAGAATAGCAAGGAGTTAGAAACAACCTAAGTGTCCATCAACAAACGAATAGACAGAGAAGCTGTGGTATATTCACACAATGGACTACTACACTGCATTGAAAAACAAGGAACTCATGCAATATTATTCAAAATGGGTGACCCTGGATGACATTATGCTGAGTGAAATATCTCAGGCACAAAAGGACAAATACTGCACGGTGCCACTGTTGTAAAACAGGACTGACATTGTGGTTGGGAAAGATCTGTTCAATAATGTATACTGCATTGAAACAGATGAGGGAGAAAACTGTTTAAAAGGGATATGTGATAAGGTATTTTTGTCATGACGGGAGTCCAGAACAAAGACTGCATAGTAGAGTGGACCTGGAGGGGAGGGATTGTAAAACAATGAAAGAATTTTTCTTTTACTTTTCAAAGATCGAAGTGGTGGGGAGAAAAGTGCAACAATGAATAACTGGAAATCCAAAGTCTCTGTAAATTGTCATTGAAATTAATAATAAAAAAATATTTTAAAGATAAAATTAAGCAAAGCCTATATAAGATTTTTGGAAGGAGGAGTGGCATCCACTTCTATAATAGCTTGCCTCTGGAAACCCTATGAACCTGGAGAGAGGATGAAAGGCACCCAAGCGTCGAGGATTCTCCTTCATAGGGTCGCTACGAGTCACCTGCAACTCTACAGCACTTAACAACAACATATAAGATTTATATCTGGTATATTATTTCTTCTGTATTAATGGCAGATTATATGTTGTTGATGACACTGCTGCTGAAGTGTGAAAAAACGAAACAAATAATGCATTACAAAAAAAAATCCAGGGATTAAATTTCATTAATAGAAAATTATGGAGGGAGGAGATTTTAAAGATGTTTTCAAGATAAATTTAGTATTGTTTCACTTCTTTCTTTCTTAATCCTTTCATTTTGAAAAAAAGTGAGATCATGTTTACAAGTTCCTCTGGACATTGCTTAATTGTGTGTGTTCTCCTTCCTTTGGCCAAGCAAATCAATAATTTAAGTTCATCTTGATCCTTTCTCTGGCAAAGTAATCCCTGATGACTGGCTTCATCCAAGTACAGCAGGAGCTAATTGGCAGCTCAGAGTTTTTCATAGAAACCAGCACTATCTGCAGCAGCTGCAGATAGCAAATAATTTTGTTCTCTTTTTAGCCTGGATTTGTTGATGCTGGGTGCTAATGAAAACCATCTCAGAACTAGTGTAACGTCTTCCTTGACACAGGATGAGTTTGAGATTTGCAAATGTGAGTGAGGGTAAGTTTCCTTCTTTGGTTCATCTCCTCCCAGTGTTCCTCCAGAAAGTTCCTGATCCCTCATTCCCTTTAGTGCACAGAAAAAGCCATGTCATCCTAAGGCCCTGGAAGCTGGGGCTGCCTCAGTGGAGCACTTCTGAACACATGACAAGGCTAAGTCTCAGTCAAGGGAGGTGGACATACTAGAGAACTTAATTTCCTTGCTCTTCTTCAGTAAACTTACTTTGGGCGGGAGGAGGAAGAAGAGTCAAATAATGTGCCACCCACCTTTTAATTAGTGTCAGAGATCCTTTAAAAGCACAAAGAATTCTCATTCAGAGCTGCTTTGAACATTTAATTCTCAAAACTAGTTCCTACAATAAAAAGAAGGGGAACAAACACAGAAGATGGTATAAACTGGGTTGTTGTTTTTTAATCCCTTCCCCTATCACTAAGGAAGAATTTCTTGTGATGCCCAGTTTCTTAAACTCACAGAAAACCACCCAAATCCACCATTTTCACTTTGGTTACTAATTTTATGAAATCTGAACCCATTGTTTTCCAAAGTTAAACAATATAGGCAGGCTGGTTCCCAAAGGCTAAAACTGAATAATAATGGCAGCATGAACTATTCAATTTCTCCCTCTAACTGTACCTTTCCACTTCTTTATATGTGGTCCTTAGAAGCCTGTCACAGGGAGTTCTGGTAGCCAAGTGGTAAGGAACTGCATTGCAATCCCAAAGGCATGTCATTCAAATCTACCTGCTGTACCTCTGGAGAAAAATGGTTTATCTACTCCCATGCAATTAATTACTTCTGAAAATCTGCCTGAGGATAAGTCATGTGTTGGTTCCAACTCAAAAATACACAACAACTGAAACCTCTTGACAAAAATGCACATTGACTTTCAAAAATTCACTTAATAATTAAATATCAGTTTCCGTCTCCCAAGGGTAGCTTTTGCCCCACAACTTGGCAAAGAAACATCACTCCTCAAGAAATGGTGGCATTTTAAAAACATTAAAACTTGCTTCTTGGGATAGCACAGCACAGATGGACAGACGGCATGGCACTGTCCAAGCAGGGGAAAGACTTTCTCAGCTTTCTGCAAGAGGGAGACACACACACACACACACCCGCAGACAAATTCTATAAGTTATCTGTGCTGATTTCCCATCACTCAAGAAACAAAGGAATACATTAAGCTTCAGGAGAAAACACACAGGAGGTAAGACATTGTCACCCAGAGTGAGCCCTTTGGGGTGCTTGTGGGGAGATAGAACTGAAACTTCTCTGGATATAGGTCCCTCGAGTTGAGGATCCTTGCCTCCGCAGCTGTGAGGCCATCCGAGGGACTAAACAGGACAAGAGAGTTTGAAACACAGAGCCACAAGCAAGGGAATGACTTTCTCAGCTTTCTCAACTGGCACATTGAGCTTTTTAAAAAAGAATACATAAATACATTTTTATCATTACTTTCAATGAAAATTTACAGAGACTTTGGATTTCCATTCATTCATTCATTGTTGCACTTTTCTCCCCGCCCATCCCTCGCCCCAATACACTCGACCCTTTGAAAAGTAAAAGTAAAAGTCTTTCATTGTTTTACAATCCCTCCTCCCAGGTCCACTCCACTATGCAGCCTTCTGTCTGGACTCCTGTGATGACAAAAACATTTAATCCCTTTTAAACAGTTTTCTCCCTCATCTGTTTCAATGCAGTATATATTATTTATCCCATCTTTCTAAGTCTTCCCCCAACCCTGATGTCAATCCTGTTTTACAATAGTAGCAACATGCAGTATTTGTCCTTTGCACATTGAGCTTTGAGGTGTAAAAAAGAGAGCTGACCTAAAACTCACCTAGATAGAATCTCCTTGAGTAGTGCATTTAGTCTCATACCTCGTGGCCATTCCATAGCTGAAGGAGAAAAATAGAGTTTGGGATAAGGGACTACATTAAAGTGAGATTTCTACAGGGCTGCTGAGCAAAGCAGAAAGAAAAAGAAAATAAAGAAGAAGAAGAAAAAACACCACGTGAAGGACATTAGGAAAGAAAAATATCTCAGAAATTACTTTCAGTAGAGTGAATGATTCACCCTAGAGATTGAACACTGTAACCTGGTAATTAACCCATGACATCCTAAAGATAGAAATTACTGACAACTCATGCAGATACAATAGAAATGGCCTAAGACTTATCAAGAAAAGCTTCACGTAATGTTGAGAAAGTAGCAGGCAGATTCAAACACTGTAAGAAAACAAATTAGGCCTTCTCAAAAAAAAAGCAGAGAATATTGCAGATCCACCCAGAATCAAGAAGGCAGATGATATAGGTTGATGTGGAGCATTTCAACAGCTACAAAAGAAAGTACAAATGATGAAAGAAACAATGGAAGCCACAAATAAAGGTAAAACCCTTAAAATAGAAAACCAGAATATATATATATATATTGATGAAGAATTATTTGAAAAACTTGGATTGGTTCAGTGAGTGGGGTAATAATGGGGGCAGGTGTGTTAGAGATGGTGAGATTGGCACAGGATAGGGCAGGGTTTAGGGCTGTTGCACATAGGGTTGCTATGAGTCCCACGTGACTCGATAGCACATAACAACAACAACAACAACAACATGGAAGAAGGTACAAATGATGGAAGAAACAATGGAAGCTATCAAGAAAGCAAACTCTCCAGAGACATGGAGCTAAAAAAAATACATTGAAGAGGGGACACTTGCACACATATGGAAGAAAATGTGAAAGACAGGAGGAAGAATTGAAATTATAAAGGGGTATAAAACTTTAAATCATCAAAAGATCGAGAGGGTGCAGCAAACACAGTACTGAAAATAATAGATATGAAAATACAATCCAGAATATTAAAACAGAAATTTTAGAAATGTCCAACATGCTGGAGGTGGAAAAAGCAGAAAAGAAGAGTTGGAGAGGGGAGTCAGTGACCTGGAAGATAAGAACCTGAATGGAAGTCTAAAAGAAAAATCAGAGATGAGACATAAAGAAAATGAAGAAGACATTAGAATAAGATGGGACAACATCAGAAAAAACAATATGTGTATGATTGGAATTCCAGAATATGAGAGGGAATTGGAAATCACTGAAAAAATTGTGGAAGAGGTACTAGAAGAAAATTTCCCAGGTAAAATTCTCCAAGAATGAGGAAATATGTATTCAAAATGCTCAGCAAATACCAAATAGACTAGACAGACACACATCCAGACATAGCATAGTCAAATTCTCCAAAATAAAACATAAAAAAAGAATACTAACAGCAGCATGAGAAAAACAAAGAGACACCTAGAAAAGAAAAATAATAATATTAAATTCTGATTTCTTAGCAGAAATCACACTAAAATCAAGGACTATACATTTCATTAAAGAAATGTTTGGAAATACTCCAGAAGTCCTAAACCACAACATAAACAGTCCTGAAAATATACAACTAAGAGAGGATAAAATACATGAATGACGCCTTCTAAGAATTAAATTCCTATGCACATCTAAAAACTTCTCCAACAGAGTAAAAAGGGAAGCCACAGATTGGGAAACAATATTTGGTAATAACATGTCAGATAAGGTACTTATATCGAGCACCACAACAAGATAAAGGTAAATAACCTAATTGAAAAATGGGCACAGGATATGAACAGACATTTCACCAAAGAAGACTTTCAGATGGTGAACAAACACATGAAGAAATGTTCAAAATCCCTAGTTCTCAGAGAGATGCAAATCAAAACAACTATGAGATATCATCTCACCCCGGTCAGAATAGCAAAATTTAACAGAACAGCAAACAACAAATGCTGGCGAGGTTATGGAGAAACTAGAACCCTATTCACTGTTGGTGGAAGTGTAAAATGCGCAACCACTGTGGACGGCAATTTGGTGCTCTCTCAAAAAGGTGCAAATAGAAATAGAATATTACCCAGCAATACCTTTACGGGTAATCGACTCTATAAAATCATAACTGCCAGCGAGGAAGATATACGCACACCCATGATTATTGTGGCCTTGTTCACTACAGCAAAGAATTGGAAACCACCCAAGTGCCCATCAAGAAATGAATGGATAGAGAACCTCTGGAATACTATGGAATACAATGGAATACTGCGTTACATTCAAAAACAAGGAACTCAAGAAATATTATGCAAAATGGGTGACACTGGAGGGCATTATGATGAGTGAAATATCTCAGTCACAAAAGGACAAATACTGCACTGCACAGTGACACTGTTATAGAATAGAACTGGCATCAGGGTGGAGGCGAGACTGATTAAACTTGGATAAATTATGTATACTACAATGAATCAAAGGGGACAAACTCGCTCAGCATTTCTTAAGCTCAAGGAACTAGAGAAAAAATTCAAACCTCAAGTTGCTATAATCAAGGATGCTTTAGGCAGAATATTAAATGATCCAGGAAGTATTAAAAGAAGATGGAAGCCCCAGGAATAGATGGCATACCAATTGATGTATTCCAGCTAACAAATGCAGCCCTGGATGTGCTCACCAAGTTGTGCCAAGAAATCTGGAGAACAACCACTTGGCCAACTGACTGGAAGAGATCTATATTTGTTCCCATTTCAAAGAAGGGTGACCCAACAGAGTGTGGAAACTATAGAACAATCTTATTGCTTTCACATGCAAGCAAGAGTCTACTAAAGATTATCCAAAAATGACTGGAATAGCACATCAGCAGAAAACACTTCCAGAAGTCCAGGATGGGTTTTGAAGGGGTTGTGATACTAGGGATATTGTAGCTAATGTTAGATGGATCTTAGCTGAAAGCAAGGAATACAAGAGGAATGTTTGTCTGTGTTTCATTGATTATGCAAAGGTGTTTGTCTGTGTGGATCATAACAAACTGTGGCTGACTCTGAGAAAAATGGGAATCCCAGAACACTTGATTGTGCTAATGTGAAACCTATACTTGGACCAAGAGGCAGTTGTCAGAACAGAGCAAGGGAACACTGCATGGTTCAAAATTGGGAAGGTGTGCACCAGGGATGTGTCCTGTCTCCATACCTTTTCAAGCTGTATGCAGAACAGATTATCCGGGAGGCTGGGCTCTATGAGGAGAAATGTGGGGTCAAGACTGGTGGAAGATCTATCAACAATCTGCGTTATGCAGATGACCCAACCCTGCTTGCTGAAACTGAAGAGGACCTGAAGCACCCGCTGCAGAGTGTCAAGGACTGCAGCCTCCAATATGGATTGAGGTTCAATGTCAAGAAGACAAAGATTCTCACCACTGGACCAATTGGCAGCATCAGGATGGATGGTGAAGAGATTGAGATTGTTCACAGCTTTAGTCAACGCTCTTGGCACCAGCAGCCAGGGAATTAAAAGATGTATTTCAATGGGAAAGTCTGCTGTTAGAGACCTCTCTAAAGTACTAAAGAGCAATGGTGTCTCTCTGGAGACTAAGGTGCACCTGATACAGGCCATGGTCTTTACAATCACTTGTTATGCATCAGAGAGTTGGACAATGACTAGGGAGGACAGAAGGAGCATTGATGCTTTTGAGCTGTGGTGCTGGAGAAGAGTATTGAGTGTACCACGGACTGCTAAAAAATAGATTCATCCTAAAGAGGGTTAAACAAGGTTGCTCCTTTCAGGCAAGGATTCTGAGGCTTCGTCTGACATATTTTGGACATGTTGTAAGGAGGAACCTGTCCGTGGAGAGGGACATCATGCTTGGGAGGGTGGAGGGACAGTGCAGAAGGGAAAGATCCTCTATGAGGTGGATTGATTCAGTGACCGGGGTAATCAGGATGGGTGTGTTGGAGGCTGTACAATTGCCACAAGACAGAGTAGGGTTTAGGGCTGTTGTACATAGGGTTACTATGAGTCGCAAGCGACTTAACGGCACATAACGACAGTAACACATTGAAACAATCAGGGAGAGAAGTGTTTAAAAGTGATATATGCTTTTAAACTGTTCTCTCCCTCATCTGTTTCAATGCAGTATACATAATTTATCCCGTTTTTCTCATTCTTACTCCAACCCTGATGTCAGTCTCATTCTACAACAGTGGTACTATGCAGTGTTTGTGCTTTTGTGACTGAGATATTTCACTCAGCATAATGTCCTCGAGGGTCACCCATTTTAAAAGCAATATATTATAGGGTATTATGATTATCATAAGAGTTCGGAATGAAGGTTGCAGAGTGGAATATATTCGGGGTGAGGGTGGGGGTGCAGGGGGATTGTATATGAAGGAATTTTTCTTTTACTTTTCAAAGAGAGGAGTGAACTGCAACAATGAATAAATGGAAATCCAAAATCTCTGTATATGTTCATTAAAATTAATAATAATAATAGGAGATCCAAGATGGCGGCAGAGGCAGAGACAATGTGGTGGGCTGTGGGAGCAGCGGACCACTAGGAGCAGGGCCACTATGGCCTTCTACAGACCTCTGTTTATTGATAATTGAACAGTTAAACAGTTGATGACTGGTCTTCAGTGAAGACCTAGGCTCAACAACAGGAATTCAAAGATTCCCAAGGAGGAATGGGTGAGTCTTGCAGCTTCCAGCTCCCTCCCGTAGAGCCCGCACTGTGGCCCCCCACCACCACATCTCCATGAAGCTCCCACAGCCAGAACTTATGGATTCCCTCACCCAGGATGGATGGTAGGCACTGGGCCTCCCCAAGACTGGTGCAGCAGAGTCGCCACACTGCTGCAATGTGGACTTGTTCTGGGGAGAATTCTTGGAGCCAAGATGGCAGTGGTGGGGGAAGTGGGCGGCCACCGGCCTCCCGCGCGGGAGATGACATGTGCCGCCCACACGGGAGATGGGACTCGCGCCTGCCAGCTGGCCACACAGGAGATGGGATGCCTGCCCCGCCGCCTGCAGATTTGGGTTTCTTTGGACAGGCCAGAGAAGATGATCACTGATACAATGGATTGTAGAAGGTCACTGTGAGTTGTCTACTTGATGACACTTAACAGTGGCAGCATGTCTAAGAGGACCAACATCCTAAATGCACCACATATTTTGATCTGTTAAATGCTTCTGCCAAAAGCTGTTTAAACCTGGGGGGAGTCTTCACAACTCTCAGGTTCCCTTTGCCATTTATAAAGAGGGAGGGCAGTGACACCTACTTCAAATTATAGTATGACCACTTATGGGGGAGGGGGGGTAAAAGTGGCAGTACTGGAATTGGAGACACCGTCCTTGGCCACATAGTCCTCGGTCAGGCATGGGGACGACACTGGGGTAGGAGCAATTGGAGGGGGAGTGTACCAGCCAGCCCCTAGGGGTTGCCTAGCTCAGGACAGGCAGTCTTCGGCCCCTGACCCAGGATGAGCCATCACGGCCCTCTGCCCAGGGCAGGCTGTCTTCAGCCCTCGGCTCAGGGCAAGCCATCATGGTCCTCAGGGTGAGCTCCTCAGTCCCCAGACTGTGCCATCTGACCCCTGGGTGGGGAAGGAGGGAAAAAATGCCTAAGGTGTCCAGAGAATTTTATCTAGGCTACTTTCCGCCACCCTCTCCACCAGTAAACTTGAAAGCAACACTCCCAAAGCCCTTCTATTTGTAACTCACAAGTTTGTTCTCTCTAGGTTTGCTCCCTTTCCTATAGGTAACCTTAACAATGAGTTTTACTCCAGACCTGATCCTGAACCCAGTACCAATGACAAAAAGGAAATACAACTGCCTGCTAAGGAAGCAAAGGAGGATTGAGCCTCTGTGTTCAACCAGCCATCCCCACTGGACCCACCTGGGAAAACACTTTGCAGTCCAGAGAGTAGCAAATGACAGGAAAATATCTTCTAACAGATCAAGAAGGCAAGCAGCTTTAACCCAAGACCACCAGTAAGGTGATAAAGTATCCTCCCTTTCCCCCTTCACATCAACACCCCTGTTCAGCATGAAGAAGCCAGAGAGTCTGCATCCAGTTCTCAAATCAATAAGACAGTTGGTTTAATTGCCATTGGAAAATGCTTACCATTCCCCTGTAGCATCCGGTCCCCACTGGATCCTTTTTATTTCCTTCACCTGCTCCCCCCACCAACCAAATTGTGCAGCTCTGTAACTGCATCCCTGCCCATCCTCACCCTTCTGCCCCCATCCCTCACCTCCTTGTACCCCCATTATGTTTTTCCCAATAAAAAAATCATCATCATCATCATCAAAATATAAAAAGAAGAAAAAAGTTATATATGATTGGGTATTATGGTTATGAGAAAGTCCAAAATGTAGGTTGCATTGTGGAGTGTGCTCAGGGGTGGGGGGAGGGATTGTATACCAATGAAAGACTTTTTCTTTTACTTTTCAAAGAGAAGAGCAAACTGGGGGAGAGGGGGGAGAAAAAGGCAACAATGAATGACTGAAAATCCAAAATCTCTGTAAACGTTCATTAAAATTAATTTTTTTTTAAAAAGACACAGAAACTTGAAACAAAACAATTGCCAACCAAGAATCCTTTAACCAGCAAAGTTCTCTATAAAATATGAAGGAGAAATCTATCATTTGCAGAAAATAAGGGATTTAAGGAATTTGTGAAAACAAGACCAAATCTACAAGAACATTTAAGGGAAGTCAAAGTCCTTCATACAGAGACACCGAAGGAAGGTGGATGGATCATAGTAATAAGAAGCAAAACATAAAAGAAACACAGCAAAATGGCAATGATAAAACTTGGCTTGTCAATAATCACACTTAATGTGAATGGACTAAATGCACCAATCAAGAGAAAAAGAGTAGCAGAATAGATTTTTTTTAAAAAAATAAAAAAAAAGCCCATCTATAAGCTGTCTGTAAGAAGCATATCTAATAATTTAAGAGACAGATAGGTTCAAAATCAAAGGCTAGGAAAAATATACCAAGCAAATGGCATCCAAAAAAAAAAGGAAGGAGTGGTAATACAAATCTCTGATAAAATAGAATTCCTAATGTCAACCTCCATTAAAGACAATGAAGGGCACTATTTACTGTTTAAATGCATAGTAGATGAAGAACACATGACATTCGTCAATATCTATGCACCAAATTATAAGGTCTGATAACTACATAAAACAACTGTTAGCAGAATTTAAGAAAGAAATAGCACAATACTGTTAGGAGACTTTAGCACATCACTTTTGCCAAAGGATAAGTCAGCTCAAAAGAAACTTGACAAAGATGCAAAAGATCTAAACTACACATTCAACCAACTCGATTTTATGGATGTATTTTGAGCAATGCACCCAACTAAAACACAATTCACTTTCTTCCCAAGTGGACATGGGGCATTTTTCAGAATTGATCTCGTATTAGGACACAAAGCAAGCCTCAACAAATTAAAAAAACACTGAAATAATACAAAATATCTTCTCAGACCATATGCCATAGAACTAGAAAATAATCACAAGAGGATAAAGCTTCCAAGGGCACCAATGTGAAAACTAAAACTAAAGCTAAAAAACCTCACAACTTAGAACAAAATTGGGTTAGAAAAGAAAATAAAGAAATAGTATGAAAAACAATTTGTAAGTAAGCAGTAAAGAAAGAAAGAGAAGGAAGGGAGGGAGGAACAGAGGGAAGGAGAAAACAATTTCAAAATTTGTTTTATCAAAACAAATGTTACAATAGCCAACCACAAGTTGAGATACTTGGGAGTGAACCTAACTAGATATACAAGAGCCTTATACAAAGAAAACTATAGAGCATTTCTGCAAGACACAATAAAAGACCTAAAGAAGAGGGGAAATGTGCCCTGTGTATGGATAGGAAGACTCAATATTGTGAAAATGGCGATCCAACAAAAAGCGACCAACATGTTCAATGCAATCCCAATAAATTGTCAAATTTATTTGGAGAGTCAAGAGACCCCTAATAAGCAAAATACTTCTGAGAAACAAAAATGAGGTGGGAGGCATCGCATTCCCTGACCTCAAAACCTACTAGTACACATGTGTTATATATTGTATTACTGGTCTTGTTTTTCCCACTACCGTGCTGAAAATGGAGATGTGAGAGACACCTGCAAAGAGTCCATAACCGAGTCATGTTCCTGGTGGGCTGGGCAGGAATGGCATTTTCTAGAACTTGAGGGGATGAGGAGCCAATTATAGTATCAGGATTCTCCTTCCCTGGGGATTGAAACCTAATGACATTCTGCGTCCAAGTGGCCTTTATGGCCTCCAGAGGAGACACATGGAAAAAGTAGGCCAATTGGTTCCAGAAGGCTTTTCTTCTCAAAATTGAGAAGGACAAAAGAAAACTAGTGTTTGACCAGTGAGATGAATCTTTACCATGAAGAATGGACACAAAGAAACTACTGCTAACCATTTCATGTCCCCTTGTTTAAGCACCTTCTCTCCTGTCATGTGATTGTTTGCCTAAAGGAAGTGTAAAGAACCTCTCAGTTTGCCTTAAAGGAACGTGAAGGCATCTCTGTTATTTAAGCTTGATTGGAGTGAACTGAACATTGTCTACTGTATTTGTAGCTTTAGAGCTTTTGTTATATTGTGCCTACAAAGCGAATCATGTTTACATTTAAAAAAAAAACTATAAATAAAGTATTCAGCATAGCATAAAAAAAGAAACCTACTACTACACAACAGTAGTAACTAAAGCTGCATCTGGTACAACGACAGCCACATAGACTAATAGAACAGAACTGAGAACCCAAAAATAGACCCAGCTGTCTATGGTCAACTGATATTCACAGGGAAACGAAACCTATCAAATGGGGAAACGACAGCCTCCTCAACAAATAGTGGATAAAAGTGGACTTTCTCCTGCAGAAAGCTGAAAAAGATTTCACATCTCACAACATACACAAAAATTAATTCAAGATGTATCAGAGACCTGGGAGCAAGGTCCAAAACCTAAAGTTCATAAGAGATAAACTGGGATCAAGCTTAGAAGCCCTAGTCTATGGTATAAAGAGACCGCCAAATACAGCCACAAATGCACAATCTGAAGAGGTTAAAATTGTTGAATGGGACCTTCTAAAGATTACATCCCTTTAGGCATCAAAAACTTTTTCCAACACAGTGAAAAGAAAACCTACCAACTGGGAACAAACGTTTGGTAATACCATCTCAGACAAGAATCTCATAACAAAAGTTTATAGAATAGTCCTTGGCCTCTGCAAGAAAAAGACTTATAATCCAATTACAAAATGGGCAAAAGACATGGAAAGAATTTTCACAGTGGAAGATATTTGAATAGCAAAAAGATACATGAATAAATGCTCAGAATCACTGGTAAAAAGAGATGCAAACCAAAACCACAATGAGATACCGTCTTACTCCAGTAACAGTGACAAAGTTTAACCGGACAGCAAGTAATAAATGTTGGAGGGGATGTGAGATAAGAACTCTTATATGTTGTTGGTGGAATTGTAAAATACCATAACCATTCTGAAAGGCAGTTTGGGCTTGCTCAAAAAGATAAACATAGAAATTCCATATGATTCAGCTGTTCCACTGTTTGGAATATACCCTGAGACAATGAAAGCTGAGGCACAAACAGGGGATTATAGGCCAGTGTTCATAGCAGAGTTATTCACCATCACCAGAACGTGTAAACAGCCCAGATGTCCAACCACAATCAAATAGATTGAAAAATTATGGTACACTCATACAGTGGAATAATACAAAGCACACAGGAGCAATGATTTTGTAAATTATTACCTAACTCGGGGAGGACTGGAGAGTATTATGATGAGTGAACTAACTCAGTCCCACAAGGAAAGATATGGTATAAAACCATTACTGTAGAACAAGTATAAGGATCCGGGGGGTGGAGTAGAAGCAGAGGGATGAATATGTGCAGGCCCAGGGGGTAGGGGTGGGATAATCATGGGATTGTACTATTTGATGAGTGGGAGGTTGAGGGAAATTGGAAGGATCTGGTATGAAAAACAATATATACTAATTTTGTAAATAACCTAGTGTAATAAAAAAGGAGGAAAGGACATTGCAAGAAGAAGGAAAAAAAAAGATAACGAAAATACAAGATACCAAAACGTCTGGGATACAGCTAAGAAAGTCCTCAAGGGCAGTTCATAGTAATAAACAATCACATACATAATGAAGAAAGAAGCAAAATAAATGATCTAACTCATCTCATTCATCAAATAGAAAAAGAACAACAATCTGACCCCACAACCTTTAGAAGAACGGAAATTACAAGAACAAGAGCTGAAATCAATGAAATAGGAAACAGGAAAACATTTGAAACTATCAACAAAACCAGGAGCTGGGTCTGTTAGAGTCAATAAAATTGGCAAACCATTTGCAAAATAAACCAAAAAAATTAAAAGACACAAATAACTCAATTAAGGAATGATAGAAGTGACATCACAACAGAACCAGAAGAAATTAAATCTATAACATCAATATATTATGAAAAACTATACTCTTATAAATTTGAAAACTTAGAGGATATGGACAAATTCCTTTAAACTCATGCCATACCCAGATTGACACAGAGAGTTATAGAACCAGAACCATCACAAAAGAAGAAACTGAACAGGTCATAAAAAGACTTCTCCATAATAAATGCCCTGGAACAGATGACTTTACAGTTGAATTCTTTGAAACAATCAGAGGAGATCTATTACCAATTCTACTTAAAGTATTTTAACAAAGAATAGAATAAAAAGGAATACTCCCAAAGCCATTCTATGAAGCAAGTATAATTCTAACACAAAAACCAGGCAAAGATTTCACCAAGAAAGAAATCTAGAGACCAATATCTCTCATGAATATAGATGCAAAAATCCTTAATAAAATCCTAGCTATTACAAAACAACTATGACATATCATCTCACCCAAGTAAGAACAGCAAAATTTAGCAGAACAGTAAACATCAAATGCTGGCAAGGTTGTGGAGAAATTGGAAACCTTATTCACTGTTGGTGGAGTGTAAAAAGGTGCAACCACTATGGAAAGCTGTAGGGCACTCTCTCAAAAAGTTGCAAATAGAAATATCATTTGACCCAGCAATTCCACTACTGGGAATTTACCAAAAGAGATCATAACTGCCACCAAGCAGATATATGCACACCCATGTTTATTGCGACTTTCTTCGCAATAGCAAAGAGCTGGAAACAACTCAAGTGCCCATAAACAAACAAATGGACAGAGAAGCTCTGGTATATTCACACAACGGAATACTGGGCTGCATTCAAAAACAAGGAACTCATGAAATATTATGCAAAATGGATGACCCTGGAGGACATTATGCTGAGTGAAATATCTCAGTCACAAAAAGACAAATACTGAATAGGGCCACTGTTGTAAAATGGGACTGACATCAGGGTTGAGGAAAGATATAAAAGGAGGGGAGGTATGATGCATATTTAATTGAAACAGATGAGGGAGAGATCTGTTTTAAAGGGATATATGAATGGGTATTCTTGTCCTTACAGAAGTCCAGAATGAAGGCTGCATAGTGCAGTGGACTTGGGGATAGGGATTGCATAACAATGAAAGTTTCTTTCAAAGAGAAGAGTGATTTGGGGGGAGGGGGAGGGCAGGGAGAAAAGTGCAACAATGAAGGACTTGAAATCCTAAGTCTCTGTAAACTTCCATTAAAATTAATAAATAAAAAAACTAAAAACACATAATGCATGTGAATCATCGTGTGAAACACAATATGAATGAAGAATAGTGTGA
>NW_006399922.1:4096978-4106687 GCF_000299155.1 Elephantulus edwardii | reverse complement strand
TGAATGTTCAGATTTAGAGGAGTATCTGACAGACAGCAATTTGTGAAGCAGTGAAAGATACATCCCTTATTGTGGAGTTAAGCATTAGTTACAGTATGTTGAATTCTTCCTTGTGCTTTGGCTTCTCTGCACTCCAGTGCAATTTCCAGAATTCTTCTGACATCTATTTTCATCTTCTCTTCCTCTTCTGTCTTGTTTGGAGCACAGAAGCCAAGGAAGCTTCAGATATAAGCTATCAGATCAAGTCTTGGTCAATGGGAGATAAATGTGAAGGGTGTAGGTAGAAGTGGATGGGTATCCTTGTGAATGGTGGAGCAGGGAAATAAGTGGAAATAACATGTGCCAAAGGCAAGGACAACACTGATACTAATGGTTAACTCCACAATAAGGGATGTATTTTTCACTTTTTGTATAAATTGCTGATCTGTCTGATACTTCTCTAAATCTGAACATTCAGATTAAGACAGACTAGGAAGAAGGATTGGCCACCCACTTCTGAAACAGCAGGCCTCTGAAAACCGTATGTACAACAGAACACATATAGATAACAGAAAAGGCAACTGAGGTTGAGCTTTCAAGTATGGAAATACAAAGGAAGAGGAATAGTTGTAAGCCGACACTAGTGATTGGGACATGGAATGTGAGAACCATGAATGTAGGAAAATTAGATATTGTTAAGGAAGAAATGGAACATATACATATTGATATACTAGGCATTGGTGAGATGAGATGGACTGGCATGGGGCATTTTGAGTCAGATGATCATATGATATATTACTCTGGAGATGCAAGGGTGAGAAAAAATGGAGTTGCTTTCATAGTTAAAAAAGTCATTGCTAGGTCCACCTTGAAGTACAATATTGTGAGTGGCAGGATAATATCCATATGCATACAAGGAAGTCCAGTGACTACCTCTATCATTCAGATATATGCACCAACAACCAGAGGCAATGAAGAGGATATAGAAGATTTTTACCAACTTTTACAATTGGAGATCGATCGAATATGCAATCAAGATGCATTGTTAATAATGGGTGACTGGAATGCGAAAGTTGGGAACAGAAAAGATTCAGTAGTTGGAAAAGGTGGACTTGGTGACAGAAATGAAGCTGGAGAGAGAATGATTGAATTTTGCACAATGACTTATTCTTTGCAAGTATGTTTTTTAAGAGACATAAATGCAGGTTATACATATGGATTTCACCTGATCAATTACATCTGTGAAAAGAACTTCTGGAGAAGCTCAATATCAGCTGTGAAAACTAGGCCAGGAACTGATTGTGGAACAGACCACCAACTACTCATATACAAGTTCAAGCTGAAGCTGAGGAAAATTAAACTGAATCCACTGGAAGCAAAATATGACTTTGAGTCTATTGCACCTGAAAATCAGAACCATCCCAGGAACAGGTTTGAGGCCTTGAACGCTAATGAGTGAAGACCAGATGAATTGTGGGAGTATATCAAGGGTATCATCCAGGAAGAATGCCAATGGTCATTGCAAAGACAGAAGAGGAAGGGAACTTCAATAGGCAGAAAGAGAGAAAAGACTTATTTTGCAAAAGTCTGGAGAAGTGGAGTGAAATACCTTATGTTTAGGCATTTATGTTTTTAAGAGATCAAATCTCTTTATGTACAAAATATGGGCTTGAGGTAGACCCTAAGCCCAGTCTACCCACAAGAGACACTACCCCAGCAGTGGAACCCCATCTAGAGAGCTTGAAATCGACTCTGGGAAAAGAAAAATGAAGATATTCCCTCCCTTCTTTGCTTCCTCTTCAGGAAATGGATGGAATAATGCACAAACTAATAATAGGCAGGTGCATGTTCCTTTCTCCATGAGTGATTTGCAAAACTGAAAAATTAGGATCTTTTTCTACTGATCTAGGAAAATTTATTGATGAGTTTGAGAAAATCATTTCTATCTTTGATATGACATGGAAGGACCTAATCGTTTTTTTTAATCCTTCTGTTGTTCTCCTGATGAAAAATCAAGAATATTAGCAGCAGCAAGCCATAGTGCAGACATGTTTCATATCAATAACCCTCAACTAGTAGATGGGGCAACTGTAATCCCAGGCCAAAATCCTTTCTGGAATTACCCATCAGGCCAACCAGGCAATCAGGGCTGAGCTGCTCGGGACTACATGCAGACTCGCTTGCTTGAAGGGATGAGAGAAATTCACATTAAACCTGTTAATTACTCAGAGATAACAGAAATCACTCAGGACAAAGAAGAAAATTTGGCAGCCTTTAGGGGGAGACTTGTTGAAGCCATGAAAAAGTTCACAAATTTAGATCCTGAAAGCACTGAAGGCAGAGTATTTCTAAATACTCATTTTATAAAACAGGTAACCCTGGATATTGGAGAAAAGCTCCAACACAAGGCGCTGGAGCCTCAAAGTAATCCAAATGAACTTTTTTTTTTTTTTAACTTTTTAAACAAATGAACTTTTAAAACAGGCAGTCACTGTCTTTAACAACCAAGATCTAGAAAGAAAGAGGAAAGACCAGATAATGGCCAAAATTATTGGGGCAGCCATTGCTGTCAATTTAAGGCCTGTGTCAGGAAAAGGAAGTCTTACTAATAAACGGTCAATGCCATCCAAAGGTAATAAAGGGAGTCAAAATTGCTTCCGTTGTGGAAACCTGGGCCTCTTTAGTAGGAGTGTCACAGGCAAGAACCACAGGGAAGCAAGAGGGCAGAGATGAAGCTCCCACTCACTTGCTCTAAGTGTAGATCTGAAGGACACCTGGCCAAGGGCTGTCCACATCATGTCCTCATGACCAAATCCACAGAGGATTGACAGGTCCTAGCTCCTAGGCGGCAACAAAGGAGAATGCTTCAACAATTCAAATCCTCCCAGAAGAGCCGTGGGTGAACATTGACGTTGCTGGTAAGCCTATCCGTCTTCTCCTGGACACAGGAGGAGCCTCTTATTCAGTCCTGCTGGCCTTCTCAGGTCCACTCTCTTCCCGCTATTTCTTAATTGTTGGAATTGATAGAAAACCTCATAAGCAGTTCTTTGCACCCCCTCTGTCTTGCATGTGGACTTCCTGGTTGTTTTCTCATCAGTTTTCAGTAATTCCTGCAACTCCTTCGCCCCTCTTAAGAAGAGACCTTATGTTTAGCGTGAAGACCAAGATTTTGTTTTCACCAGCTATGAAGATATTAGGGCTAGCCTCTGTTTAACCTGAAGATTCTGAAATGTTACCTCCAGAATTTAAAGATCTTGACCCAAAGGTTTGGGCCTCTGGGTTGTCTACCCAGGCAGTGAATGTAAAGCCTATTAAAATAGCTCTTAAGCCTGGAGTAAGTTATCCAAAACAGAGATAATATAGAATATCTCCTGAAGGCTGGAGAGGTATGTCGTCTATAATTAGACAGTTAAAAAAAGCTGAACTAGTTACTAAAATGACTTCTCCTTATAACACTCCTATCCTGGCTGTAAACAACCCAATGGTAATTGGAAGTTGGTCCAGAATTTGAGAAGAATAAATGACATAGTTGTGCCTCTACATCCTGTGGTTCCTAAACCTTGTACTATAATAGGCAAAATGCAAGTCAATTCTACCAATTTCATGGTACTAAATCTTAAAGACTTTCTAGTATGTGGCCTCAGCCTATGAGGCCTCAGTTCAGGATAATTGAAGCACCTTAGACATTTGAGGCAAAGAAGGTTTAGAGTGTCCAAAGAAAAGGCCCAAATTTGCCTTCCTGAAGTTCATTTCTTGAGATTCATTTTGGCATATAACAGTAGAAAGCTCTACTTTTATATTTTTATGTTTAAATGATATTCAGCCTATCTTCCCCAGTAATTTTTGAGGGTGACAGGGTATTGCAAAATCAAGATTCCTCAATTTAAAGAGTTAGCCAAACCCTTCCTTTTATGATCAATTAAAAAGGAAGGAAAAAAGATAACCTAGAATAAACTACTAAGCATTTGTACAAAAAAAAAAAAAAGAGGCCCTCTTTGAACTCCTGGGCAAGGCATTCCTAATAATAAGCCTTTTATTTTAAAAACTATCTTCCCTCTGTAACTTGGTTCCTGCCACTGTTCGAATGTCTAGTTGGAATATTATTGCTTTTAATCTTTGTCCCATATATTTTTAACTTATTAGTTAAATTTGTGTCTTCTAGGCTGCAACGGTTCCATTTTAAAATAATGCACTTCCAAGAAAATGAACATGTATCCCTAAGCACAATTGATACCAGTGCATCTAAATTCCAGAATCAATCACCACAATAGTCTATGTGTTTCCTATTGCCAAAGGGGCCCTTTAGAATAGTGAGAGAATATCTTCACCCTAGAACGTACAAGGCCCTTTTCCAGCAGGAAGAAGCTAATAGAATGTGATGCTCCCCTCCCTTAATGAATTAGGGTGAAATCTCTCTCAGGGGAGAGTGGCAGGGGATGGCAAAGGACACGTGGATAAAGGAGATATATCAGAACTGATTTTGACAGACTATGTCAATAAAACAATAGAAAATGACCTTCAAGGAGTGCGGCCATATGACAATAAAAACAGACTCTCAAGGAATGTGGCAAAACAGCAGACTCAAAGAAAAGATAAACGAGATGGCCAAAGTCACCACATGTCCATTAGAAGGAATGCACCGTCAGCTGTTTAAACCCCACTTCCTGCTAACAAAAAAATATATAAATCCTTTTGTGAGATAAAAACTGAGTCTGTCTGTCCTGACTTGTTCATAGTCTGTTATGAACGTCTAATAAACCTCAGTTTCTTTCTCTTGCTCTCACTGGTATTGATGTCTTTCTTGTATTTCCAAGTCAGAACTTTCTAGTTCTTACTTGAAGAGGCCCCTGGACTTCTGTTGGAAATCATCCCCTTGACAGTTACCATAAAATGTTTAAACCTGCATTTAAATGTGCATTTAAAATACACACTAAAAATAGTAACCCCAGAAAAACCAATTCCAAAGTATAAAAAAAGTAATTCTCAAGAAATTCTTCAAAAGTCCCCATCATCAGGTCTATTGTCCTAAGCCACATAATATGTCTGTCTTAACAATCTTTTCTGCCTTGACAAAATCTCCTAAAGTCATACTCCTCCTGAAAAGTTCTTATGCAAATCCCTTTTCCCTTTCTAACCAACTCATACTCCATAACTACCAACACACAAAACATGTGGAGAGCCTTCATCATCCCAACCTACACCATACACTGAACTCTTGCTCAGCCTAACATCAGCACACTTAAAAACTCATTCTGAACAAAAACCAAAAAAAAGAAAAGAAAAAAAAAAACAACTCATTCTGCTTTCTACTCAGGAAGAAGCCCAAATAGCTCTCCTTCATTACTTACTATAAATTCCCTGCAATATCAAAATTAGCACTGTGTTCACTTAAAAACTGCCCCATCTGTCCATCTCTTTCTAAATCACCCAACTAAAAAGTATTTAGCTATCTCTTTCAGGTCACATGAACGAGAAGTCAATGCAAGTTCAGTTTTTCTTCAGAGTCAACTTCTAAAGACATCTGAAAGCAAGAAGCAATCTTTTTTTCACCTGTGGACACAGCATCTACTCTTGCCTGCCATCCAAATCAAATCCCAACTAACACCTATCTCTCTTACCCAGTACCTCTAACACAAAGGAGCCATAATAGGACTCTTCTCTTTAGTGTCCAGCCTGGGAATGATAACAAGAACTAATACTAACATTGCAGGCCTAGACTGCAGATCTCCCTAGAAAAATTCCAGCATCTCTCAAATAACTCTCCAAGAGTCACTAGACAATATTGTCACTCAGCTTATTTTGGTCCAAGACCAAATAGACTCCCTCATGGCAGTTATATTGCAAAACAAGAGACTTAATCTATTAACTATAGAAAAAGATGGCCTCTGCCTGTTTCTAGGAGAAGACTGTTCTTTCTGTAAATTACGGCCCTAAACAGACAATCAGGGTCATAATGGCAACCAGGAATTCCCCCTTGGCTACTCTTAATCCTGATTCCCTTTCTAGTCATTCTTTTTTAGATCTCTTGTTCTGCTTTATAAATCTCTTTCAGAAATTTTTAATAAACCACCTCACTGCCAACTCCTGAGCAACTGCCCAAGAACACATAAAAATGCTGCTCCTCCTTCAGATCTTACAGGAAACCAACACCAGCCTCCCAGTATCACCACAGTTCAGCAGAAAGTAGCTAGAGATAACTCCACCCCTAATCATCATATTCCTTTAGAGTCTGGAATAGAGGAAGAATGTAGCAGTTGCCCCCAGGCCTGATGACTCCTTGTAGAATCTAACAATATTAACGGCAAACAGACCAGAGACCAGACCAGACAACGGATTCTGATACGGCTCTAAGCTCAATCACAAAATACCCAAGTTAATTAACATCCCCAAGTTCTGAGGAAAATGTCATTTTCCCTAGTGCTCTCTAAAATCCCTAGAAAAAGAAACCATTTTTGACTGCCCTCAAGCCTTTTGTACCTTCTCCATGTGTGGTCATTTGGCATCTCTCTCAGACCATAGAATAAAGGCCTGTTCATTTATTGAGACCAGCTTCTTTCATTCCCTCTCTCACTCTCAACTCTTATTTCTACCTAACATTACATAAGGTGTGCAAAGATCTAGATTACAAAACCAAAAAGGAAATAATATACCTGACATTTCTCAAGCTAAAAGAATTGAAGGGGAGAAAATTACGTGTCCAGATGCAACATAGAAGGATTATCTGCAGTTACTGAAAGACACAGAAGCAAATTGTAGAAGGAACACAGATTAACTGGACCAAAAAGAACTGGTGGATGTGGAATCATTTCAGGAAGTAGCATATGCTCAAGAACCAATGTTATTCTACTTGGTAGTCTTGAACCAAGATAACTCATTTAGTTTCACTTTGCTGCCTCCATTGTAGGTAGGAATGCAGGTATTAAACTGTCAGACAGGGGAGCTCTGGTGGCCTAGTGGCAAGGAGCTGCAACTACAATCCCAAAGGCACACGGTTCTAATCCACCAGATGCTCTGCTGGGAAAAGGAGGGACAATCTCCTCCTGTACCAGTCAGATCTGATTTGACGGTACACTCACATAAAAATTAAAAAAAATAAAATGTCAGATAGACATCATGTTTATAGACATACTTCTTATATTTTCATCTCTGAGTGTGCGGCTCTTGTTGCTGAGGATGGAAATGGAGAAACAGAGTTTAAAAAATAGAAAATAAGAAGGAAACCAAAACACAGTCAATTGTTTGGCAATGGGATAAAATATAGAGAGGGGAAAGAGAAACTGGAAAATAGTAACTGAGACTTATCAGTGGTTTGAATAAAATCCATGATTACAATTGATATTTCTTTTACTATTCTGCTAGACCAACTCCTTATCTCATGACAGTGATGACTAAACTCCCCTTCTTCCCTACCTTTTCTATATGTAAGGGCTGTCTCCTTGAATCTTGCTGGAGTTTGATATCATAGACTTTTCCTATACATTTCTGTACTCTGTTGATTCAAAAACATCTAGAAGATTCTTGGCCTTGTCCCTTCAAGAGCTACCACTAAGCTAGTAGGGAGATTTCTTGGCCTTCAACTTCCTTCTTAGAAGTTTCCATTAAATAATCCAAAAACTTTTTATCCTGCCATTCTTTAAAAGTACTCAGATAATTAAAAAAAAAAGAAAAGAAAAACAACCCACCAAATCACTCAAATTTATTGTAATTAAATTGATTTTAACTCAGAGATTCCATTTATCAGATTTCCAAATTATGACAGTAACACAGTAAGAAACTTCTCATCTTTTTTCAGAAGAACCATTAAAAAAAAAAGTACTCAGATCACACGAGCAACTATGTTGTAGCAAGAGTCAGACAGCCTTAGCACTGACATTATTTCATTTTCTACTCTCGTGTTATTTCTATTTTGTTGGCATTTGTTGTTGTTGTTGTTGTTTAGAATTAGAATGGCAACCAACAAACATGATTGTACTTTTGGTCAAAGATTATTATTTTTTTAGAGATTATTTTTTAAAATTAATGTGTTAATTAGGTATCCATATGTGATGCATACATAATGAAAAACAAATGACATCTTTCTTGTCCTCTTTGTGCAAATACTTCTTGTGGCATTCACCAGATTGAGTCATCTACCTGAAAAGTTGGTTTTCTATGTGCATTTCAAGAACCTCAATTAGTTCTTTTACTCTAATAGTCATGTTTCATTTTGTTCAAGCCAAACATATGTCCAATGATTAATAAAAAGGTCAAATTTATAGCAACTTGATATACAAAGAGAAATCTATTTTGTTTTATTTTGTCATATGTTTCTAATAATATGCAAAGGTGTAAAGACATTGGCCAAAAATGCCTAAAATAAAATAAAAATCAGTAGTACGGAAGGGAAAAGCACTACTTAACCTTAAGACGCTAAGAAAAAATAAGTCTCCAAAAGACAGAATGACAGTTGAAGTATTTGAACAGATTGATGCAACTATGAGTTAGACTTTTTTTTTCTTTTCTTATCACCATACAAAAAAGGATTTTATTTTGTGAAACTGATTTCTAATTTATGGCAAGTTTCACTTTCAGAAATAAAGCCACAGAACAACACAGTCTAATTTAATCTGTTTTAATTAATGATTTTTAATGCAACATATATATATTTACAGCATATTCTTTCCATTTATTTTTTTTTCCCTCCATTTATTCATTGGTGCACATTTTCTTCCCTGCCTATCCCTCCCGCCAGGTAGTTTTTCTCTTTGAAAAAAAAAATTCTTTCATTGCTATATAATCCCCCCAGTCCATTGTAGACTTTAATATGCATTTCTTTTTCTGTAATCTTGTCATTAAAATAATACATAATCCTATATTCCTTTTTTTTTAATCCTATATTCCTTTTAAACAGTTCTCTCCCTCATCTGTTTCAATGCAGCATACGTAATTTATCCCCTCTTTACTTAGGTCCTCCCGCCCAACTCCGATGTCAGTCACATTTTACAACAGTGGCACTATGCAGTATTTGTCCTTTTGTGACAGATATTTCACTCAGCATAATGTCCTCCAGGGTCACCCATTTTGTATAATATTTCATGAGTTCCTTGTTTTTCAATGCAGCATAGTATTCCATTGTGAGACTATACCACAGCTTCTCTATCCATTTGTTGGTAATTGGGAACTTGGGTTGTTTCCAACACTTTGCTCTTGCAAACAAAACCACAATAAACATGGGTGTATATATATCTCCTTGGGTGGCAGTTCTGGTTTCTTTAGGGTATATTCCCACTACCAGAATTGCAGGGTCAAATGGTATTTCTATATCTAACTTTTTGAGAAATCACAGTACTGCCTTCCATAGTAGTTGGAGGGTAAAAAAGGAAGCCACAGACTGAAAAAAAAATTTGGCAATGGCATGTCTCATAAGGGACTTATAAATAGAATTTATCGAATATTTGGTGCCACAACAAGACAAAAGTAAACAACCCAACTGAAAAATGGGCACAGGATATGAACAGACATTTCACGAAAGAAGACATTCAGATGGCGAACAAACACATGAAGAAGTGTTCAAAATCCCTAGATCTAATTTAATCTTAAAGGCTGGCATGGGAGCGAGGAAATGTTCTTATTCTTTGTAGAAGCTCCTTTACACTGTCAGGTGGTAGGGGTCTGCCTTTTGGAGTTATTTCAGCCACCAACAGTAAGTGTTCTAATACTTTTTCTTTTTAAAAAAAAATGCTTTTATTTT
>NW_006399922.1:4095768-4096878 GCF_000299155.1 Elephantulus edwardii | reverse complement strand
AATATTTTTTAAATAATTTTAATGAGCATTTACAGAGATTTTGGATTTCCATTCATTCATTGCTGCACTTCTCTCCCCGCCCAGCCCTCCCCCCTCACCAGTTCGCTCCTCTCTTTCAAAAGTAAAAGAAACACTCCCTCCCTGGGACACAATCCCCCCCACACTCTGCCTGCTGCTCCAAGTACATTCCAACCTTAATTGTGGGTTCTTGTGATAACCATAATACCCTATCATCCATCGCTTTTAAATTATTCACTCCCTCATCTGTTTCAGTGCAGTATACACAATTTATCCAGTTTTTCTCAGTCTTACCCCAACCCTGATATCAGTCCCATTTTACAACAGTGGCACCATGCAATATTTGCACTTTTGGGATTGAGATATTTCACTCAGCATAATATCCTCCAGGGTCACCCATTTTAAATAATATTGCATGAGTTCCTTCTTTTTCAATGCAGCATAGTATTCCACTGTGTGAATATACCACAGCTTCTCTATCCATTCGTTTGTTGATGGGCACTTGGGTTGTTTCCAACTCCTTGCTATTGTGAACAGAGATGTGATAAACATGGGTCTGCATATATCTGCTTCGATGTCAGTTACGGTCTCTTTGGGATATATTCCCAGTAGTGGAATTGCTGGGTCAAATGGTATCTCTATTTGCAACTTTTTGAGAAAGAGCCATACCGTCTTCCACAGTGGTTGCACCATTTTACACTCCCACCAACAGTGAATAAGGGTTCCACTGTCTCCAAAACCTCACCAGCATTTGTTGTTTGCTGTTCTGTTAAATTTTGCTATTCTGACTGGGGTGAGATGATATAGTTGTTTTGATTTGCATCTCTCTGAGAACTAGGGATTTTGAACATTTCTTCATGTGCTTGTTAGCCATCTGAATGTCTTCTGTGGTGAAGTGTGTGTTCATATCCTGTGCCTATTTTTCTATTGGACTATTTACCTTTATCTTGTTGTGGTGCTCAAGTATTTTATAAATTCTAGATATAAGTCCCTTATCTGACATGTCATTACCAAATACTTTTTGCCAGTCTGTGGCTTCTCTTTTTACCCTGTTGGAGAAGTTTTTGGATGTGCACAGGGATTTGATTCTTA
>NW_006399922.1:4087841-4089183 GCF_000299155.1 Elephantulus edwardii | reverse complement strand
ACTATGTTGAAGAAATTCCCCTCTAATCCTATTTTGTTGAGTGCTTTAATCATGAAAGGGTGTTGGATTTTATCAAAGGCTTTTTCTGCACCGATTGATAGGACCATATGGGTCTTGTTCTTTGCCTTGTTGATGTGATGAACTACACTGATTGTTTTCCTTATGTTGAACCATCCTTGCATACCCGTTATGAATCCCACTTGGTCATGGTGGCTTATTTTTTTTATGTATTGTTGGATTCTATTTGCCAGTATTGGATTTCCATTCATTCATTGTTGCACTTTTTTCTCTACCTCCTCCCCCTCCCCAGTTTGGTCCTCTCTTTGAAAAGCAAAAGATAAAAATCTTCGTTGGTCCACTTATGCAACATTAATTCTGGGTTCCCGTGATAATCATAATACCCTCTATTGCTTCTCTACATCAATTGGTATACCATCTATTCCTGGGGCCTTAATTTTTGTCATTACCTTCAAAGCAGCCTGAACTTCTTCCTTCATCATCATAGGCTCTTCTTGCTCATATGTTGTTTCATGAAATTTTTCTGTGTCTGCCAATTCCTTTTGAGACAGTGACTCAGTATATTCTTTCCATCCTCTTTTAATACTTTCTGGATCATTTAATATTCTGCCTAAAGCATCCTAGATTATAGCAACTCGAGTTTTGAATTTGTTCTTCAGTTCCTTGAGCTTAAGAAATGCTGAGCGAGTTCGGCCCTTTTGATTTTCTGACTCCAGTTCCTTGCACATTTCATTGTAATATTTTACTTTGTCATCTCGTGCCGCCTTTTGAAATCTTCTGTTCAACTCTTTAGTATCTTGAATTCTTCCTTATGCTTTGGCTTCTCTGCACTCCATTGAAATTTTCAGAGTTTCTTCTGACACCTATTTTGGTCTTCTCTTCCTCTTCTGTCTTTGCAATGACCGTTTGCACTCTTCCTGGATGATACTCTTGATATCCTCCCACAACTCATGTGGTCTTCACTCATTAGTGTTCAAGGCCTCAAACCTGTTCCTAAGATGGTTCTGAAATCCAGGTGGGATAGACTCAGTCATATTTTCGTTCCGGTGGATTTGGTTTAATTTTCCTCAGCTTCAGCTTGAACTTGCATATGAGCAGTTGGTGGTCTGTTCCACAGTCAGCTCCTGGTCTAGTTTTCGCTGCTGATATTGAGCTTCTCCAGCGGTTCTTCCACAGATGTAATCGATCTGATTCCTACGCATACCATCAGGTGAAATCCAATTGACATGTTTCAGGTAACAGATGCTGCCCTGGACGTGCTCACCAAGTTGTGCCATGAAATCTGGAGAACGACCACTTGGCCAACTGACTGGAAGAGATCGAT
>NW_006399922.1:4078427-4087461 GCF_000299155.1 Elephantulus edwardii | reverse complement strand
CTTGGAAAAGGAGGCAGTCATCATAACAGAGCAAGGAAACACTGCATGGTTCAAAATTGGGAAGGGCGTATGCCAAGGATGTGTCCTATCTCCATACCTTTTCAACCTGTATGCAGAACAGATTATCTGGGAGGCTGGGCTCTATGAGGAGAAATGTGGCATCAGGATTGGTGGACAATCTATCAAAAATCTGTGTTATGCAGATGACACAACTCTGCTTGCTGAAATTGAGGAGGACCTGAAGTGCTCGCTACAGAGGGTCAAGGACTGCAGCCTCCAATATGGATTAAGGTTCAATATCAAGAAGACAAAGATTCTCACCACTGGACCAATTGGCAGCATCAGTATGGATGGTGAAGAGATTGAAATTGTTCACAGCTTTACTTTGCTTGGCTCCACAATCAACACTCTTGGCACCAGTAGCCAGGAAATTAAAAGACGTATTGCCATGAGAAAGCCTGCTGTTAGGGACCTTTTTTAAAGTCTTGAGGAGCAATGGTGTCTCTCTGGAGACTAAGGTGCATCTGATAACATGGTCTTTGCTATCACTTGTTACGCATCAGAGAGTTGAACAATGAACAAGGAGGATAGAAGGAGAATTGATGCCTTTGAGCTGTGGTGCTGGAGAAGAGTATTGAGAGTACCATGGACTGCTAGGAAAACAAACAGATTCATCCTGCAAAGGGTTAAACCGAGCTTCTCCTTGGAGGCAAGGATTCTGAGGCTCTGTCTAACATACTTTGGACATGTTGTGAGGAGAGACGGGTCCTTGGAGAAGGACATCATGCTTGGGAGGGTGGAGGGACAGCGCAGGAGGGGAAGGCCCTCTATGAGGTGGATTGGTTTAGTGACTGGGGTAATCAGGATGGGAGTGTCAGAGGCAGTGCGATTGGCACAGGACAGAGCAGAGTTTAGGGCTGTTGTACATAGGGTCGTTATGAGCCACAAGCGACTCGACAGCACATAACAACAACATATCACTTTTAAACTCTTCTCCCCCTCATCTGTTTCAATGCAGTACACATAATTTATCCAGTTTTTCTCAGTCTTACTCCAACCCTGATGTCAGTCCCATTCTACAACCGTGGCACTATGCAGTATTTGCCTTTTTGTGACTGAGGTATTTTACTTAGCATAATGTCCTTTTTCTTCAATTACCTCTTGACACTGCTTTCAGCTGGTCCTTCCAGCCACATTCAATTCATTTGACTCACAGCAGTTCTTTGAGGTGTTCTCTTTCTCCAGTTTCTAGCAACTTTTGGTTAATCTCTGCTGTCATTTGTGCATCTTTGTTCATCTTGCTAACCACACTCCTCTGCTGCCCAGACTTAGACCCTTAACAGCTTGGGCTCCTAAGCACACAAAAAGCTAGAAGACAGACTTCTGTAATTTTGACTTTTACAGCAAATTCTATTTGGGTTTTTAAGTTTCTATTGTGATTCTTTCTTTGTTCTTGCTTTTGATTTATTTTTTTGTTGGTCATCCAACTATAAAAGATTTATATTTGTTTCCATTCCAGAAAAAAAATAATACGTTATATTGCAGAAATTATTGAGTATAATTAATATCATATGCAAGCAGGTACCTGCCAGAAATTCAAGTAGGATTCAAAAGAGACCATGATTGATGTCAGATGAATCTTAGCAGAAACCAAAAAGATGTTTACTTGAGTTTTATTGATTATGAAAGTCATTAGATTGTGTGGATCATAACAAATCATGGATAACTTTGAGTTGTATGCGACCAAGTAACCAACTCATAGCTGACCCTCCAGTGGGTTTTTAACGACTGCAAATAGAACAGTAGGAAATTGTCCTTCTTATTCTTGAGCAGCAGTTGGTGGATTAGTACCACTTGCCATTGAGTTAGCAGAGCAACTTCCTGCCACTAAGTCATTAGGCTGACACAAAGAAGAATGAGAATTCCAGAACACTTAATTGGGCTCATGCAAAACTTGTACATAGACCAAGTTGTCCAAATAGAACAAAGGAATGTTGCATGATATAAAATCAAGAAAGGCATTTCTCAAAGATGTATCCATTCTCAATACTTATTCAAACTGAATGCTGAGTAAATAATTTGAGAGGCTAGACTTTATGAAGAAGAATGTGGCATCAGGATTAGAGAAAGACTTATCAAAAACCTGTGTTATGCATATGACACACACAACCTTGCTTGCAGAAAGTGAAGAAGACTTGAAGCACTCACCACAGAAGATCAAAGACTACAGCCAGCCTTCAATATGGATTGTTGTTGTTGTTGTTGTTGTGTACCTTTGAGATAATACCACCCATAGCTGACCCTCCCGTAGATTTACAGAGGCAGTAAATCACATGGGAGGAAATTGACTCTCTTTCTTCCACGGAGTAGCTGGCAGTTGATGGATTCAAACCACATGTCTTTAAGATTGCAATTCAACTTCTTACTACTAAGCCATGAGAGCTCCCTACATTTCAGTATCAAATAAAAAATCTTCACCCTTGGCCCAATAGGCAACATGATAATAAATGGAGAAAAGATGGAAGTTGTTAATGACTTCATTTTACTTAAATTGACAATCAACACCTATGGTAGCAGCAGTCAAGAAATCAAAAGATGTGTTAATTTGGGAAAATTTGCTGTCAAAAACGTCTTCAAAGTGCTAAGGAGCAATAAGACCAGTTTAAGATTAAGGTGTGTCTAAACAAAGCTTTGGTATTTTCAATTGCTCCTATGTATCCAAAAAAGTTGGACAGTGAATAAGGTTGTCAGAAGAAGAATTGGTGCCTTTGAATTGTGATGTTGGTGAAGAGTACTGAATTTCCCATGGACTGCCAAAAGAACAAGCAAATCTGTCTAAGAGGAAGTTCAGCCAGTATTCTTCTGATAGGCAAGGCTAGTGAAACTTCTTTTTACATATTTTGGATATATTATCGGGTAGGATTAGTCCTTGGCTAAAGACATCATTCTGGGAGAAGTACAAAGTCAGCAAAAGAGAGGATTATTCCTTGAGAAAGACTGATACAATGTAACAATGAACTTCAGAAACATGTTGGAGATCATGAGGATGACACAGGACAGAGCAAGGTTCAGATCTGTTGTCTGTAAGGGTGGCTACAAAAACAAAATATTCCTTATTATTTTTTTAAAAACTGCCTTGAAAATTATTTTATTTTTCTTTTCAGTGAAAGCTTGGTTGTATCACACAGATTTTGGTTTGTAGTTATTTAATTATTTACCTGAAGTGAAAAACCAAATCACTACTTTTAAGCAGAGTATGACTCATATAGCAGCCCTCTTCCAATGTATTAGAGTTACTACCTCGCCACATCCTCTCCAACATTTATTTAATATTGATTTCTAATGAGATTCATCGTAGGTGATGTTTTATGAGTTGAAGTGTCTGTGTAGGTTTTCTAGATAAAGCTTATTTGTGATCTTATGATTATATGATTTACTATGCTGGGGATGAAAAGGTGAGAAAGAATGAGGTTGGTTTCATAATTTAAAAAGTCATTTCTAGATCCATCCTGAAATACAATGTGGTGAGCGATAGCATAATATCCATACGCATACAAGGAAGTCCAGTTAATACCACTATCATTCAAATACATGCACCAACAACTAGAGCCAAAGAGGAGGAAATAGAAGATTTCTACCAACTTTTGCAGTCAGAAGTTGATCAAACATGCAATCATGATGCATTGATAATAATGGGTGACTGGAATGCAAAAGTTGGGAACAGAGAAGAAGGTTCAGTAGCTGGAAAATACGGGCTCAGTGAGAGAAATGAGGCTGGAGATAGAATGATAGAGTTCTGCACATTCAATGATTTATTCATTGCAAATACCTTTTATAAGAAACATAAACGCAGGCTATACACATGGATTTCACCTGATGGCATGCATAGGAATCAAATAGATTACCTTTGTGGAAAAACTCGTTGGAGAAGCTCAATATCAGCAGTGAAAACCAGGCCGGGTGCTGATTGTGGGACAGACCACCAACTACTCATATGCAAATTCAAGCTGAAGTTGAGGAAAATCAAATCAAGTCCACGGGAACCAAAATTTGATCTTAAGTCTATCCCACTTGAATTTGAAAACCATCTCAGGAACAGGTTTGAGGCCTTGAGCACCAATGAGTGTAGATCAAATGAACTCTGGGAGGATATCAAGAAAGTCGTCCATGAAGAATGCAAAAGATCATTACAAAGGCTGAAAAAGAAGAAAAGACCAAGATGGATGTCAGATGAGACTCTGAATATTGCATTAGAGCGCTGAGAAGCCAAAGCTAAAGGAAGAAACCAAGAAATCAAAGAGCTGAACAGAAAATTTCAAAAGGCAGCCCGGGATGACAAAACAAGACACTATAATGAAATGTGCAGAGAGCTGGAGTCAGAAAATCAGAAGGGCCGAACTCTCTCAGAGTTGCTTAAGCTAAAGGAGCTGAAAAACAAATTCAAGCCACGGGTGGCAATACTTAAGGATACTTTGGGCAGAATATTAAATGATCCAGGAAGTATCAAGAGAAGATGGAAGGAATACACAGAGTCACTGTATCAGAAGGAATTGGCTGACACAGAAGAATTTCATGAAATGACATATGAGCAAGAACCTATGGTGATGAAAGAGGAAGTTCAAATTGCTCTGAAGTAATTGGCAAAAAACAAGGCTCCAGGAGTTGATGGCATACCAATTGACATATTTCAACAAACAGACACTGGCCTGGATGTGCTAAGTTGTGCCAAGAAATCTGGAGGACAGCCAGCTGGCCAACTGACTGGAAAAGATCAATATTTGTTCCCATTCCAAAGAAAGGTGACCCAATAGAGTGTGGAAATTATCGAACAATATCATTGATATCACATACAAGCAAGATTCTGCTGAAAATTATCCAAAAACGTTTGGAACAATATGTAAACAGAGAACTGCCAGATGTGCAGCCTGGATTTAGAAGAGGCCTAGGAATATTATACCTAATGTTAGATGGATCTTAGCAGAAAGCAAAGAATACCAGAAGATTGTCTATCTGTGCTTCATTGACTATGCAAAGGCTTTTGACTGTGTGGATCACAACGAGCTGTGGCTGACTCTGAGGAGAATTGGGAATCCCAGAACATTTGATTGTGCTAATGCGAAACTTATACTTGGACCAAGAGGCAGTTGTCAGAACAGAGCAAGGAGACACTACATGGTTCAAAATCAAGAAGGGGGTTCATCAGGAATGTATTCTGTCTCCATACCTTTTCAATCTGTATGCAGAACAGATCATCCGAGACGCTGGGCTATACGGAGAGGAATGTGGCATCAGGATTGGTGGAAGAATCGTCAACAACCTGCGTTACGCAGATCACACAACCCTGCTTGCTGAAACTGAAGAGGACCTTAAGCGCTTGCTGCAGAAGATCAAGGACTAGAGCCTCCTATATGGATGGAAGCTCAACATCAAGAAAACAAAGATTCTCACCACTGAGCCAATAGTTAACAGTTTTAATTTACTTTGCTCCACAGTCAACACTCTTGGTAACAGCAGCCAGGAAATCAATAAATGAATTTCATTGGGAAAGTCTGCTGTGAGGGACCTCTCAAGAGTACTGAAGAGCAATGATGTCAGACTGGAGACTAAGGTGTGCCTGATTCAGGCTATAGTCTTCGCAATTATGTGCTATGCATCAGAGAGTTGGACAGTGAATAGGGTTGATAGAAAGAGAATTGATGTCTTTGAGCTGTGGTGCTGGAGAAGAGTGTTGAATATACCATGGACTGCTAGAAGAACAAACAGGTTTGTCCTGAAGAGGGTGAAGCCAGAATGTTCCCTGGAGTCAAGGATTCTGAGGCTTCATCTGACATATTTTGGGCATGTTGCAAGGAGGGACTGGTCCTTGGAGAGGGACATCATGTTTGGCAGAGTGGAGGGGCGGCAAAGGAGAGGAAGACCTTTGATGAGATGGATCGATTCTGTGACTGGAGAGGTGGGAATAAGTGTGTTTGAGATGGCTAAGTTGGCACAGGATAGAAGAGCGTATGGAGCTCTTATACATAGGGTCGCTATGAGTCGCAAGCGAATCGACGGCACATAACAAAAACAACAACTATATATCTCTACCCTGAATGATTTTAGTTTAATTTGCCTGTTTTCTGAGAGTGTGCTATATGCTCCCATCATGCTTGTAGAATTATTTATATACTATTTTGGGGATTCTGTGCCTTTACTTTGTATATTCCAAGGTGAAATTGTTAATTCTAGAGTATTTTAACAAGCTTATAGGTACTTCTATTTAAAAACACTGTCATAAAGCTACCAATTTTATTTGACTATATATTGACCAAATAGATATTGTACTAATTCTTTCTTTTTAACCGGTTGGGGTTTTTTGTTTTGTTTTGTTTTTACTGTTGCTTGTTTGTTTAAATACATACAATGCTAAGTGAACTAACTCAGCCCCATAAAGACAAATACTGTATAAAACCATTATTGCATAATGAGTATGAAGATCTAAGCGGAGGTAGGGTGGGAGCAGTGTGGTGAGGATGGGAGGGGTGGGCGGCATTAATCATAGGGTTGTGCTATCTGATGGGTGGAGGGAGAGGTGAAAGAAATGGGAAAGATCTGGTGTGAAAAACTGTATATACGAACTTTAAGTAAATCAGTATAAGATTAAAAATACATATATAAAATTTAAAAAAAAAAACACACCAAAAATGCATAGAGCTTTAGATCAACCTAAGGCTGATCTAAAAGATAAAAATTATATACCTCCAGATAATGTTCTTCAAATGCTTTGATCAACTGAAAACTTTGATACATAAGAGAAACAAAATTAGTTCCTTTATTTAATCAGTTATACTTGGAAGTTTTTGAAATCTAAGACCGATGGCTTTTTTGTTGTTGTTTTCTTATCTTTCAGGGAGATCTTTGTGAACAGCTCTGAAATGCTCAGCCCTAAAGATTATTTCTCCAACATGGAAGGGAATAATGGTGTAATAGCTTTCCACATCCTTCACTGAGTGTACATTTAAAAGAGAAAAACATCTCTAAAAGCATTTGTGAGAGATGACAGAGTGTTTTTATTATCAGTGATAGGGAATTTTCCCATAAATATATGGCTTTCAATAACACAATCTCCTTTCCCAGTTCCATGTGCACGTCCTTCAAAGGCACTCTCTCTCTAACCATGTTACCATTCAGCAGAGAAGAATTGTCCGGTTTACATAACAGCTGTTAGCAGAAGTGTTGGCATATTACTTCAGGGCCTTCCATCTATAATGGGTTTTTCAAATGTGTTACCATGTTCAGTTGATTAGTTGTAGGTGATATGAAATGTCAAACTATTAGCCTTGACAGCCACTGCCAAGGTTACTATCTTCAGAAAATATCTTTTTAATAATATAACTGTTTGTAAGTGGAAAAGGTGAGGAAAAACATACAAAGTAACAATAAGTGTGGATTACTGAACCACTGATGGCTTTGAGTCTTTCATTTTCCTATGTAATATGGGTCTAGGGGCTTCCTTTTAATAAGTAAGCACCATTAAGGTCCCCTTAAGATTACCTGAGTGATACAAATACAGACTCCAGGATTCATAATTAGAAACAGAGGAAATGGGGGAGGGAACAGAAAGAATAAAAACTCTTATTGGAATAGTTATATCATTATTTTTGGTTGATATGTCATGAAATCACCTTAAAATTGCCTCTTGTTATTGCTTAAATGCCTGCCAACCAGCTCTGGCTCATAGCAACACTGTGTACAACAGAAAGTGCCCAATCCTGTGCCATCTTCCAATCATTGCAGTGATTAAAGTCTACAGTCATAATCACTGTGTCAATTTATTTCAAAGAGGGCCTTCCTCTTTTTCCAAGGACATGTTCAAAATGTATGCAATGAAGCATTATTATCCTTGCTTCTAATGAGCACTTCTAAGATAGACTTGTTTGTTCTTTTGGCAATCTATGGTGTATTCAATATTCCACTCCTATGCAATTCAAAGGCATCAATTCTTGTGCCTTCTTTGTTCATTATCCGACTTTCCTATGCATAGGAAGCATAGCTTGGATCAGGCATATATTGGTCTACAAAGTAACACAGCACAGATTTGCCCAGTGCAATGTCTTGATTTCTTAATTATTGCTTCCATGGGTGTAGATTGTGGATCCAAGCAAAATTAAGCTATTGACAACTGCATTATTTTCACCATTTATCAGAATTCTGCTCATTGATTCAGTTGTAATAATTTATGTTTGCTTTATTTTATGTGGAGACTCTGGTCTTTTGATATTCTGCAGTAAGTATTCTCTTTAACTTCTGCAAGCAAGGTTATACATTTGTATATTGCAGACTATTTTTGTTGTTATTGTTGTTGTTTTGTATTGAGTCTTTCTCCAATCCCAATGCCATATCATTCTTCCTATATTCTATCTTCTCAGATTATTTGTCAGCATACAGATGTAATGCTGTCATTGTTGTGAAGAGCTATCTAATCAGAAAAGACTCCATAGCTCCAGTAGATCTTCTGACAATGTAAATCAAATGTCAGATGATAGTCCACCTTTTTACTGTGAACCTGTTGTAGGTTCAAACTTTGGCAGTGCAACTCCTTTCCACTATACAATCCTGATGGACTGCTTTTCTGATTTTCAAGCTGTACAGTTTCCCATTGTTTTGCTTGTGACTGCTTCTTGTTCCATATAAATATTCCATATGAGCATATTAAGTGTTTTGAGGCTTCCATTCTTCTCAATGTTACCAATAATTCATTACAGTCCATACTGTCAAAAGCCTTTGCAAAGTTAGTTATAGAATAATTGAACATATTTCTGGTATTCTCTGTTTTCAGCTAAGATCCGCCTGGTGACATAAATGCTATTCTATATTCCGATGCTTCTTCTGAATCCAGCTTAAACTTCTGTCAGTCCCCTATGGATAAGATGCTCCAGTTGTTTGTAAATAATCTTCACTAAGGTTTCATCTGAGAGGATTAAACCAAGCTACTCCTTGGAGGCAAGGATTCTGGGGCTTCCTCTGACATACTTTGGACATGTTGCCAGGAGGG
>NW_006399922.1:4069550-4077330 GCF_000299155.1 Elephantulus edwardii | reverse complement strand
TCAATACTCTTCTCCAGCACCACAGCTCAAAGGCATCAATTTTCCTTCTATCCTCCTTGGTCATTGTCCAACTCTCTGATGCATAACAAGTGATTGCAAAGACCATGGCAGTGGGCACAAAAATGCATCTTTCCCAGTCAATTGGACAGGCATCTGTCTTTCAAATTCCTTGGCACAGGTTAGTGAGAATGTTCGGGCTACATCTGTTTGCTGAAACATCTCAACGGGTATTGAATCAGTTCTAGAACCTTGAGCTTTGCAAATAACTTCAGTGCAGCCTGTACTTCTTCCTTCATTGTGATTGGTTCCTGATCATATGCTACTTCCTGAATGTCAATCAATTCTATTTATTATTTTTGTTTTATATTGGTTTATTTACAAAGTTCATATGCCATGTTTTTCACACCAGATCTTTCCCCTTCCCTTTATTCACTATTCCCGCCACCCATCAAATGGTGGGACCTAAGATTAAGCCTCCTCGACCCATCTTCCCATTTCTGCTCCCCCCTCCCCTCTTTGGATCCTCATACTCATTCTACAATAATGTTTTTACACAGTATTTGTCTTTATGAGAATCAGTTAGTTCTCTTTCCATAATGCTCTCCATTCCCTCCAAAGATAGGTGGTACTTTACAAAATAATTGCTCTTGCATGTTGTGTAGTATTACATCGAGTAAATGTACCATAATTTCTAAATTCATTCAATTGTGGTTGAATTTTTACATTGTTTCCATGTTCTTGCGGTGTTGAGTAACACTGCTATGAACATTGGTGTACAAGTCTCTGTTTGTGCCACTATTCTCATTTTCTCAGGGTATATTCCAAGCTGGATCATATGGAATTTGTATGTTCACCTTATTTAGGAAACACCAAACTCCCTTCCAAAGTGGTTGTACCATTTTATAACCCAACCAAAAATGTATAAGAGTTCCTAGCTTGCTACATCCTCTCCAACATTTATTACTTGCTGCCCTGCTAAACTTTGCCACGGATTCTGGGATAAGATGGTATCTCATTGTGGTTTTAATTTTTCATCTTTCTTATTGCTAGTAATTTTTGAGCATTTCTTCGTGTGTCTTTTGCCCATCCGAATGTCCTCCTCTGTGAAAAATTTTACCATGTCATTTGCCTATTTTTTTCATATATTATTGTATTTTAATTAACAGTCTAGAATAGGATATACACTATAGATTGTATAGATTAGTGTGGGTTAGGGGGGCTTGAAGAGGAGCAAATCTTCCCAAAAACCAGATTGAAGGCATACAATAAGGGTTTGCTTAAACATTATAAAAGATTAATTTCTAGAATCAATGGTAATTAGTCCCTATGAATTACTCTCAAAAAAAGAGCGTGATTTGTAAATTTCACTCATTTAAAAAATTACTGCTACCCCACACTAACTGATCCCGGAGTAGAACATATTTTTATTCTGTTCCTTGTAAATGGGTTCGTGATTAAGACTTGTATGGCTCTTGACCCAGCAAAGGCATCTTAATTTTTTTTTACTGATTTGCTTACAAAGTTCAGGTACATTATGTTTCACACTATTTTTTTTCATTCACATTGTGTTTCATACAATCATTCTCATGCATTATGTTTTTATAAGATTCATGGCATCTTGATTTTTGCCCTAAAAATCTGTAGCACACTTGGCTTTAGTGAAGTCTTATAACTTTTCTCACATGCTCACATGGTCTCCCCATCTGCCCACCCTTTTCTTCCAGGATTGAATAGACCTTGCCCTGTGTAGCCAGGATGAAAGGGTAGTGTCCACGTAGCATAGATCCAAGTTCCTCTGCTTAGTATCTGTGTTGTTTGGTGGAAGTTACTTAACATCTCTAAAGATTTTTATAAGTTAGGAAAAGTAGAGTGTTGCTGTATGGGGTTAGATTTAGCATATGTTGCACAGAAAACGTCTCATATCTTTTTTTCCGGTTTTATTTTTAATTTTTATTAATTTTAGTGAATATTGACATTAAATTTCCATTCATTCATCGTTGCACTTTTCTCCCTGCCCGCCCCTCCCCCTGCCCCCAGTTTGTTCTTCTCTTGAAAAGTAAAAGAAAAATTCCTTCATTGGTATACAGTCCCCCCGCCCTGCCCCTCCCAGAGTACACTCAACTAGGCAACCTTCATTCTGGACTCTTGTGATAACTGTAATACTCTATCATATATCTCTTTTAACTTGTTCTCTTCCTCATCTGTTTCAATGTGGAATACATAATTTTTCCTGTTTTTCTCATCCCAACCCTGATGTCAGTCCCACTCTCGAACAGTAGTATTATGCAGTGTTTGTCCTTTTGTGACTGAGATATTTCACTCAGCATAATAATGTCCTTCAGTGTCACCCATTTTGAATAATATTATATGAGTTCCTTGTTTTTCAATGCAGGATAGTATTCCATTGTATGAATATATACCACAGCTTCTCTATCCATTCATTTGTTGATGGGCACTTAAGTTGTTTCCAACTCCTTGCTATTGTGAACAAAGCTGCAATAAACATGGGTGTGCATATATCTGCTTGGATGTCAGCTATGGTCTCTTCAGGGTATATTCCCAGTAGTGGAATTGCTGGGTCAAATGGATTCTCTATTTGCAACTTTCTGAGAAAGAGCCACACCACATTCGACAGTGGTTGCACCATTTTACACTCCCACCAACAGTGAATAAGGGTTCCAGTTTCTCCACAACCTCGCCAGCATTTGTTGCTTACTGTTGTGTTACCACTTTCCAGTGGTTGCACCATTTTACACTCCCACCAACAGTGAATAAGGGTTCCAGTTTCTCCACAACCTCGCCAGCATTTGTTGCTTACTGTTGTGTTACATTTTCCAATTCTTACAGGGATGAAATTATATCTCATAGTTGTTTTGATTTGCATATCTCTTAGAGTTAAGGATTTTGACCATTTCATCATGTGCTTCTTGGCCATCTGAATGTCTTCTTTGGTGAAGTGTCTGTTCATATCTTGTGCCCGTTTTTCTATTGGATTATGTACCTTTATCTTGTTGTGGTGCTCAAGTATTTTATAAATTCTAGCTGTAAGTCTGACATGTCATTAACCAAATACTTTTTCCCAGCCTGTGACTTCCCTTTTTACCCTGTTTGAGAAGTTTTTGGATGTGCATAGCGATTTGATTCTTAGAATATCCCATTCATCTCCTGGTTGTAGGTTTTTTAGGGTACTTGGAAGACTTTTTATGTTGTGGATTAGGACTACTAGAGTTCTTCCAAGCTTTTCTTTCATGAAGTTTATAGTCCTTGGGTTTAGTCCTAGGTCCATGATCCACCTTGAGTTTGTTTTTGTATATGGAGTGAGGTGTGGTTCTTTCTTGAGTCTTCTGCAGATAGTTTTCCGGTTTTGCCAACACCATTTGTTAAAAAGGCTGTAGTTTCCCCACTTATCTGATTCCATCTGCTTGTCAAAAATCAGTTGACCAAAGGTAGATAGGCTGATTTCAGGGTTCTCAATTCTATTCCATTGATCTATGTGTCTCTCATTGTACAAGTACTGTGCTGTCTTAACCACTACAGCAGTGTAGTAGGATTTGAAATCAGGGAGTGAGATGCCTCCTTTCTTCTATTTTTTTTAATTAATTTTTTTTTACTTGTAGGAGTTGTGGTTTTAATTAGAAGCTTAAGTACAGACATATCAATGGAAAAGAACTAGAACTTTAGAAAGAAATTCTAATACTTTCTAATACTTATGGTATATTAACTTTTTTTTTAATTTAAGTTGTTTTTTTTTTTTCATTTCAATGACCATCTACAGAGATTTTGGAATTCCATTCATTCATTGTTGCACCCTTCTCCCCGCACAAACCTCTCCCCCCTCCCCCCCCCCCGTTTGCTCCTCTCCTTGAAAAGCAAAAGAAAAACTCCCTCATTGGTACACAATCCCCCCCCCGCACCTCCCCAAACCCCACCCCCTACCCCCCAAATATATTCCACCCTTTCTTCTATTTTTAAGGAGTGCTTTGTTTTTTGAGTCTTCTTTCCATTCCAAATGAAACTGGAGATTACCTTTTCCATCTCGTTGAAGAATGGGATTGGTATTTGTTTTGGGATTGCATTGAACATGTAATTTGCCTTTGGTAGTATTGCCATTTTCACAATATTGAGTCTTCCTATTCATGAGCAAGGGATATTCTTCCACTTCTCCAAGTCTCTTTTTGTTTCTTGTAGTAATGTTTTGTAATTTTCTTTGAATAGATCCTTTGTGTCTTGGTTATGTTAACTCCCAAGTGTTTAATCTTGTGATTAGCTACTGTGAAGGGTACTGTTTTTCTTAGCTCCAACTCTTTATTGTCTTAGTCACTGTAGAGAAATCCAACTGATTTTTGTGTGTTGATCTTGTATCCTGCGACTTTGCTGAATTGACCCAGTGTGTCCAATAGTTTTCTTACTGAGTCTTTAGGGTTTTCTAAGTATACTATCATATCATCTGCATAGAGAGATAATTTTACTTCCTCTTTGCCAATCTGGATACCTCTTATTTCCTTTTCTTCCAGTACCCACTCATGTTCAAGTAAGTTGTTGTTCAGCTTCCAAATTATGATTTTTTTCTCCTTTATTCTCTTATTAATTTCTAATATTGTAACATTGTGGTCTACGAAGGTACTTTGTATAATGTCTATGTTTTTTTAATTTGTTGATGCTTGCCTTGTGACCTAGAATATGATCTATTCTGGAGAACCTTCCATGCACATTGGAAAAAAAGTTGTACTGTGCTTTGGGGGAGTGCATTAACCTGAGATCAAGTTGGTTATTGTGTCGTTTAATTCTTCAGTGTCTTTGTTGAGATTCTTTCTGGTAGGTCTATTTTTTCCTTGAGAGGGGTGTATTGAAGTCTCCATTTATTATAGTAGTGTTGTCTATTTCCTTTTTCAGTTTTGTTAATATTTCTTTTATATATTTTGCAGGTCTTTCATTTGGTACATGAATGTTCAATACTGTTATATCATCTTGTTCTATTGACCCTTTAAGCATTATATAGTAATCTTCTTTGTTCTTTGTGATGGTTTTTACTTTGAAATGTATTTTATCAGAGATTAGTATCACTACTCCTGCTTTTTTTTTTTTGGTTCCCATTTGTATGGTATATTTTTTCCCATCCCTTTATTTTTAGTCTTTCTTCATTTTTCAGATGTGTCTCTTATAGGCAACATGTTGATGGATTTTGGGTGTTTTTTTTTTTAATCCAATCTACTACTCTTTTTCTTTTCAGTGGTGTGTTTAAACCATTCCTATTCAGTGTGATTATTGAGAGGTTAGGTTTTATTGCTATCATTTTGTTCAATTCTTTTTGGCATTGTTTCTAGTTATTTTAGTCCATCCTGTTTTCTGTGGCATCTCTGTATGCAGGACATTTCTCAATGTTTCCTGTAAGGATGGTCTTGTTTTTAAAAACTTTCTTAGTTTCTGTGTTTCTGGGAATATCTTGATCTCTCCTTCATATTTGATAGACAATTTTGCTGGGTACAGTATTCTTGGTTGACAGTTGTGTTCTTTGAGTGTTCAATATATGTCATTCCATTGTCTTCTTTTTCGCATGGTTTCTGCTGAGAAATCAACACTTAAGTCTTATCTCCTCTCCTTTAGAGATTACTCTTTGTTTCTCTCTCCCTGCTTTCAGAATTCTCTCCTTATCTTTGGTCCTGGCAAATTTGACAGTGATGTACCTTGGTGTTTTTCTTTTAGGGTCTATTCTATATGGTGTTTGCTCAGCTTCTTGAATATGTATTTTCTCATTCTTCATTATGCCTGGAAAGTTTTCCTCTAGTAATTCTTCCACAACTTTTTAAGTGCCTTTACTTGCTTCTTCCTTTTCTGGGATTGTGATGACGTGAATGTTATTTATTTTGATGGTATCCTATATTATTTTTAGGTTTTCTTCTTTTTCCTTATTTTTTGATTCTAGTTTTTTGTTCAATCAGCTCTGTAGTGACAATTCTGTCTTCTATTTCACTGATTCTGTGTTCCATCTCTTCAACTCTGTTTGTGTATCCCTCCATCATGTTGACTTCATCAGAAATCTTAGACCTCATATTTTGGACATTGGTTTCTTGTTTTTGCAGTGTCTCTAATGCCTCATTTGTTTTATCTGCATTGTTTTGGATTGTTTTTATAAGCTCCTCCTGATTTTTGCTTGCAGTGTCCTGTAATTCATAAAGTTTTTTCATCCATTGAAAATATTCAATCATTGTTCTTTTAAATTCTGTGTCAGAAAGTTCCATCAGACTTTCTAGCTTCAGGAAATCCATTGGTAGTGTGTCTGTTTGGGGGGTGATACCTTGCTTTGGGCTTGTGAGGCAAGTGAAGTACCCTGCTTCTTTCAGGACATTGATGTGGTAGAGTTTGTCATGTCAGATGTAGTAGCTGGTTTTTTATTTGATGTCACTGCTGCAGGAAAATTTTGGGCAGGATCATGAGCAGATATATGTAGGGTTCATGCAGTCTCAGAAGCACACACTGATACATGCAGGGAAAAGTGCAAGGGAATCCACCTAATGAAGGAATAAATCAGTTGTTTCCTTTCTGACATGGCTTCCCACCTCTGTGGAGCTGCCTAGGATCTCCCTGTTGTTTGAGGTAGGAGGCCCCTTTTTGTCAGGTCAGACACCAGTTTGTTCCCAAAAGTAGCTTAATCCTCAATGGTGTATGAGTTTTTCAAGGGAGGTTGATAAATTTTATATATTTGGTATGTATGATTGGCCAGCACCCTGATCCTCTCTCACCTCTCCTCACGGGTCTCCTCCCACCAAAATCCAAGTTTTTAAAAATGGCACCGCCCTGCTACCTCCTGGGACTGGTAGTCTTGAACCTATGTGGTCACCTATTTTTGTAAATGGATTATCAATCTTTTTCTTCTGAAGGCCCAGGAGTATTCTTTCATTATAGGACTTTTGTCTGGTATGCTATTGACAAAAGTTTATTCCCAGTCAGTAGGTTTTCTTTTCTTTTTTTTTTCCTTTTTTTAAATTTATTATTCATTTCAATGAAAATCTACAGAGACTTTGGATTTCCATTCATTTATTGTTGCACTTTTCACCCCTCCTAATCCTCCCCCCTAGTAAATTACCCTCTTGGAAAAATAAAAGAAAAATTCTTTCACTGTTTTACAATCTCTTCTTCTAGGTCCACTCCATTATACAGCCTTCGCTCTGGACTCCTGTCATGACAAAAATCCCTAATAATTTTCCCACTTAATTCTCTCTCATCTGTTTCAATGCAGTATACATTATTTAACCCATCCTTCTCAGTCTCCTCCGAACCTGGAAGTCAGTCCTGCTTTACCACAGTGGCACCATGCAGTATTTGTCTTTTTGTGACTGAAATATTTCACTCAGCAAAATGTCCTCCAGGGTCACCCATTTTGAATAATATTGCATGAGTTCCTTGTTTTTCAATGCAGGGTAGCATTCCATTGTGTGAATATACCAGAGCTTCTCTATCCATTCGTTTGTGGATGGGCACTTAGGTTGTTTCCAACTCTTTGCTATTGTGAACAAAGCTGCAATGAACATGGGTGTGCATATATCTGCTTGGGTGGCAGTTATGGACTTTTTGGGGTATGTTCTCAGTAGTGGAATTTCTTGGTCAAATGGTATCCCTATTTGCAACTTTTTGAGAAAGTGCCATACCACCTTCCACAGTAGTTGCACCATTTTACCCTCCCACCAGCAGTGAATAAGGAAGGGTTCCAGTTTCTCCACAACCTCGCCAGCATTTGTTGCTTGCTGTTCTGTTAAATTTTGCTATTTTGACTGGGGTGAGA
>NW_006399922.1:4067073-4068485 GCF_000299155.1 Elephantulus edwardii | reverse complement strand
GTATGCTCTTTGTCACTGTAGAGAAATCCAACTGATTTTTGTATGTTGATCTTGTATCCCGCGACTTTGCTGAATTGACCCAGTGTGTCCAATAGTTTTCTTGCTGAGTCTTTAGGGTTTTCTAAATATACTATCATATCATCTGCATAGAGAGATAATTTTACCTCCTCTTTGCCAATTTGGATACCTTTTATTCCCCTCTCTTGTCTTATCCCTATTATATAAGACTTACAATACAGTGTTGAATAAGAGAGATGATAGTGGGCATTCTTGCCTAGTTCCTGTTCTTAAAAAGAATGCCTTTAACCTCTCTCTATTGAGAGCAATGTTGGCTCTTGGGTTTGCATAATTACCTTTTACTATGTTGAAGAAATTCCCCTCTAATCCTATTTTGTTGAGTGTTTTAATCAGGAAGGGTGTTGGATTTTGTCAAAGGCCTTTTCTGCATCAATTGACAGGATCATGTGGTTCTTGTTCTTTGCTTTGTTAATGTGATGAATTACAATAGTTGTTTTCCTTATGCTGAACCATCCTTGCATATCTGTTATGAAACCCACTTGGTCATGGTAAATTATTTCTTTGATGTACTGTTGGATTCTATTAGTCAATATTTTTTTTATTCAGGATTTTAGCATCTATGTTCATGAGAGATATTGGCCTATAGTTTTCTATTTTGATGGTGTACTTTCCTGGCTTTGGTATAAAAGATATGTTTGCTTCATAGAATGAGTCCAGGAGAATTCCATCTTTTTCTATTTTCTGAAATAATTTATGTTGCATTGGTGACGGTTCTTCTCTGAATGTTTGATAAAATTCACTTGTAAAACCATCTGTTCCAAGGCTTTTTCTGGTTGGAAGTTGTTGTATTACCTTTTCAATTTCTTCTTTTGTAATGGGTCTGTTCCAATGATCAATTGCTCTTTGTGTCAGTTTAGGTAGGTGGTGCATTTCTAAGTACTTGTCCATTTCTTCTAAGTTTTTATATTTGTCTGAGTATAGTTTGTCATAATACTCTAATGCTAGCTTTTTTCATTTTGGTTGGTTCTGTTGTGATGTTGCCTGATTCATCTCTTATTCGGATTATTTGTGTCTTCTCATTCTTTTCTTTCGTGAGTTTTGCGAGTGGTTAGTCAATTTTATTGACCTTTTCAAAGAACCAACTCCTAGTTTTGTTGATAGTTTCACTTGCTTTTTGGTTATCTATTTCATTTATTTCTGCTCTAATTTTTATAATTTCGGGTTGTTTTAGAGTCAATGGTCAGTTTTTCCTGCCTTTGATGTGTTTGCTTATTGCTATAAATTGACCTCTGATTACTTCTTTAGCTGTTTCCCAGAGGATTTGGTAAGTGATGTTTTCATTGTCTTTTTTTTCAAGAAACTTTTTTTTTGTTTGTTTTTTTGAATTTTTTTTT
>NW_006399922.1:4049368-4064468 GCF_000299155.1 Elephantulus edwardii | reverse complement strand
TAATGGAGAGAGGTTAAAGGCATTCCCTTTAAGAACAGGAACTAGGCAAGGATGCCCACTATCACCTCTTTTATTCAATATTGTTTTGGAAGTCAAGAAACTTTTTTAATTTCATTTTTTTATTTCTTCTAGTACCCAGTTATGTTCAATCAAGGTGTTGTTTAGCTTCCAACTGTACGGTTTTTTCTCCTCTATCTTCTTATTATTAATTTCTAATTTTGTAGCATTATTGTCTGAAAAGATGCTTTGTACTATTTATATGTTTTCTAATTTCTTGATGCCTGCCTTGTGGCCTAGAATGTGATCTACTCTGGGGAACATTCCATGCACATTGGAGAAGAAGGTGTACTGTGCTTTTGGTGGGGGCGGGGGGTGTATTATCCTTTAAATGTCTCTGAGGTCAAGTTGGTTTATTGTGTGGTTTAATTCTTCAATATCTCTGTTGAGTTTTTTTCTGGTAGTTCTATCTTTTCTTGAGAAGGGTGTATTGAAGTCTCCAAATACAAGAGTAGTGTTGCATATTTCCTTTTTCAGTTTTGTTAATGTTTGTTTTATGTATTTTGCAGGTCTTTCATTTGGTGCATAGATATTTATTATTGTTATGTCCTCTTGTTCTATTGACCCTTTAAGCATTATGTAGTGACCTTCCTTGTTCTTTTTGATAGTTTTTATCTTGACTTTTATTTCATCAGAGATTAATATTGCTGCTCCTGCTTTTTTCTGGTTGTCGTTTGCTTGGTATATTTTTCCCTACCCTTTTACTTTTAGTCTTTCTTTATCTTCATTTTTCAGGTGTGTCTCTTGTAGACAACATATTGATGGGTTTTGGGTTTTTATCCAATCTGCTATTCTTTTTCTCTTCAACGGTGAATTTAAACCATTTACATTCAGTGTAATTATTGAGATGCAAGGTTTTATTGCTACCTTTGTGTTAAGTTATTTTTGGTGTTGTTGCTAGTTACTTTGGACCATGCACCTTTCTGTGATATGTCTGTAAAAATGACATCTTTGAGTCTTTCCTGCAATGCTGGTCTTGTTTTTACAAACTCTCTTAGGTTCTGCTCATCTGGGAATATCTTGATCTCTCCTTCATATTTGATGGGTAATTTTGCTGGGTACAGTATTCTTGGTTGTCAGTTGTATTCTTTGAGTGTTTGATATATGTCCTTCCACTCTCTTCTTGCTTGCATGGTTTCTGCTGAGTAATCAGCATTTAATCTTATCTATTCTCCCTTATAGGTTATTCTTTGTTTCTTTCTTACTGCTTTCATGATTCTCTCCTTATCTTTGGTTCTGGTAAATTTAACTATGATATACCTAGATGTTTTTCTTTTGGGGTCTAGTCTATATGGTGTTTGCTGAGCTTCTTTAATATATATCTTCTCCCATTCTTCATTATGCCTTGGAAGGTTTCCTCTAGTAATTCTTCCACAACTTTTTCAGTGCCTTTACTTGCTTCTTCCTTTTTTTGGATTCCGATGATGCACATTTTATTTTTCTTGATGGTGTCCCACAATATTCTTAGGTTTTCTTCTTTTTCTTTCTTTTTTGAGTCTGATTTTTGCTCTAGCAGATCAGTGGTGATGATTCTATTTCACTGTTCTGTTTTCCATCTCTTCAACTCTGCTCATGTGTCCTTCCATATGTTGACAGTCTCTGAAACATTGGACCTTATATTTTGGTTAGTAGATTCTTGTTTTTTCCAGTGCCGCTAATGCCTCATTTGTTTTCTCTGCATTGTTCTACATTGTTTTTTGAGATCCTCCTGGTTTTTACTTATAGTATCCTCTAATTCATCAAGTTTGTCTTTTATCCATTGAACATACTCAATCATTCTTTTTTTAAATTCTGTCAGAAAGTTCCATCAGACTTTCTAGCTTCAGGAAATCCACCAATACTGTATCACCCTTTGGGGGTGACATCTTGCTTTGCTCTTGTGTATTGCGTGGGATAACTTGCTTTCTTCAAGACCTTGATATGTTATTGATCTGTAAACAATGCTCTAGATAAAAGTTGGGTAGCTACCCCACTTGTGTGTTTCTCTGAACTTCAGAGACTGTGAGGGCAACCTCTTGTTGGTAAGACAGGTCAAGGTTCTCCCGATTAAAGATAAAGATTGGCCGGATGTGTAGGCACTGGTGTGGAGCCAAATTCGGTGAGGCAGGCACAGGTTTGGGGTGATCACAAGGGCAGGTCAAACACTTGGGGGACCTCACTCGGACCTTGAGCTGTCTGGCTTTGCTCACACTTGGGGTCCCTACTCGAATTCTCACTCTGTGTTTCCCACCCAGTGGTTTTCACTCTGTGGCTTTTGCCCTCATGCAGAAGCCCCTGTTGAAGCAAGGTTCTGGGTCTAACGGTACCCAAAAAGTCAGAGTCAAATTCCCCGCCACCCACTAGCTTCTGGCTGGTCTGCAGAGTCCAGAAAAGTTCAGACAGATTACCACTGGCTGGCTTGTTCTTGGGCAGTCAGCATGGCCCAAGAGAGCTCCGCCACGTTCCCCACCAGTGGGCACGCCCTTGGGTGCTCTCCCAGGTAATCTGCAGTACCCCAGAAAACCCAGTCAGGATCCTACTGGCCTTTCTCCTGCCAGATTAGTCCCACAGCAGCTTGGCTGGTGGCTCGGGTCAATGACTGGATCGGAGGTGTGACTTTGCAGTCCTGTAGCTCCAAAAGGAACTGCTGCAAGGAAAGTTCTTATTCTAAATGCTACTGTCCTTGGCTCATCGTGTTGGTTGGTCTCTGTGTGGCCTGAAGGACTCTCTAGTGGCCCTTGGGCACCACTGGGGTCGCAGGGCTGTAGTGAAGGCATATGGTTGTGGAGCTGCGGGGTGGAGGGCGGAGGAAGCACGGGGTTGGGGGGTTGGGAGAGCATGGGGTTGGGACACTACCACAGGGAGGCAGGGGGCAGGGCTTGGGTGCTGCCAGGGGTTTATGCAGCCAGGGATTTATGCACTGGCATGCCGTGGAGTGGGGTCACACGGCAGGGGGCCACAGGGGGATCACGTGGTGGCAGGCTTTCGTTCCTCTGGGGTCACACTGTCGCCTGCAGTCACTCCTCTGGGGTTATGCTGAGGCAGGCAGGCGACTGCTCATCTGGGGTCTTGTGAAGGCTGGGGGCAGTTGGTTGTTCTCAGGAATCACAAGGTGGTAGGTGGTTGCTCCCTACTTGCTCCTGGTCAGTGGGTTCCACAGTGGCTTGGCTGGTGTCTTTTGGCTGGGACTCAGCTGTCCTCTGTGTGGTTCAAATTTCAGCACTCGGGCTGCGCTGGCTGGGTTCCGGCTGCGCTGGCTGGGTTCCGGCTGGTAGGTTTTCTTTTCACACAGGTTGAGAAAAGTGTTTGATAAGCACAGAGATTTAATCTTTAGAAGGTCCCATTCATCAATTTTATCTTCTTCAGATTGGTTCTTGTTATTTGATTTGTTAATGTGGTAAAGTATATTGATTGCTTGGTCATGATGACTTATTTTTTGGATGTGCTTTTTTATTCTATTGGCTAGGATTGTGTTAAAGATTTTTGTGTCTGTGATCATGAGAGATATTGCTCTTTGAGTCTCTCTCCTAATTTATTAGATGTCTCTTGTAGAAAATATATTGATGGGATTTGCTTTTCTACTCATTCTGCTAGTCTTTTCTCAAGTCCACAAGAACTAAAATTTGACCTGAATTTCAAAACCATCTCAGGAACAGGTTTGAAGCCTTGGACATTAATGAGCGAAGATTACATGAACTATGGGAGGATATCAAGTACATCATCCAGAAAGAATGCAAAAGGTCATTACAAAGACAGAGGAGGAAGAAAAGACCAAGATGGATGTCAGAAGAAACTCTAAATACTGCACTAGAGCACCAAGAAGCCTATGCAGCATGAAAAAATCAAGATATTAAGGAGTAGAACAGAAGATTCCAGAGGGCAGAGCAGGAAGACAAAGTAAAGTATTACAATGAAATATGCGAGGAGCTGGAGTCAGAAAATCAAAAGGGTCAAACTTGCTCAGTATTTCTTAAGCTGAAGGACTGAAGAACTAATTCAAACCTCAAGTTGCAATACTTAAGGATGCTTTGGGTAGAATTTTAAATGATCCAGGATACATTAAAAGAAGATGGAAAGAGTATACAGAGTCATTGTACCAAAAGAAATTGGTGGACACAAAAGAATTCCATAAAACAACATATGAGTAAGAGCCTGTGGTGATGAAGGAAGAACTTCAAGCTGCTCTGAAAGAATTGGTAAAAACAAGACCCCAGCAAATGATGGCATACCAATTGACATATTTCAACAAACAGACATTGCCCTGGATGTGCTCACCAAGTGTGCCAAGAAATCTGGAGGAAAACCACCTGGCCAACTGACTGAAAGATATCTATATTTCTTCCCATTCCAGACAGGTGATCTGACGGAGTGTGGAAATTATCAAACAATATCATTAATATCACATGCAAGCAAGAGTCTGCTGAAATTTTCCCAAATTGACTGCAACAGCACATCAACAGAGAACTGCAAGAAGTGCAGGCTGGGTTTAGGAGGGGTCATGGTAATAGGAATATTGTAGGTAATGTTAGATGGCCCTTGGCTGAAAGCAGAGAGTACCAGAAGAATATCTATGTTCCATTGACTGTGCAAAGTTGTTTGACTTTGTGAATCACAACAAACTGTGGTGGACTCTGAGAAGAATGGGAATTCCAGAACAATTGAATGTGCTTATGTGAAACCTATAGTTGGAGCAGGAGGCAGTCATCAGAGCAAGGAAACAGTGCTTGGTTCAAAACTGGGAAGGGTGTGCATCAAGGATGGGTCCTAGCTCCATACTTTTCAATCCATATGTGGAACAGTTTATCTGAGAGGCTTGGCTCTATGAGGAGAAGTGTGGCATCAGGATTGGAGGTAGACTCATCAACAATCCGCATTATACAGATGACACAACCCTGCTTGCTGAAACTGAGGAGGACCTGAAGCGCTTGCTACAAAAGGTCAAGGACTGCAGCCTTCAATATGGATTGAAGCTCAACAACTAGAAAACAAAGATTCTCACGACTGGGCCAATTGGCAGCATCATGATAAATGATGGAGAAACTGAGATTGTTGACAGTTCCAGTTTGCTTGGCTCTATCATCAACACTCTTGGTACTAGCATCTAGGAAATAAAAAGATTAATTGCATTGGGAAAGTCTGTTTTCAGAGACCTCGCCAAAGTACTGAACAGCAAACATGTCAGTCTGGAGACTAAGGTGCACCTGATACAGGCCATGCTCTTTCCAATTACTTGCTATGCATCAGAGAACTGGACAATGACTAGGAATGATAGAAGGAGAGTTGATGCCTTGGAGCTGTGGTGCTGGAGAAAAGTACTGAATATACCATGGACTGCTAGGAGAACAAACAAGCTCATCCTGGAGAGGGTGAAGCCAGGCTGCTCCCTGGAGACAAGGATTCTGAAACTTCATCTGACATACTTTAAACATGTTGCAACAATGAATGAATGGAAATCCAAAATCTCTGTAAATGTTCATTAAAATTATTAAAATAATTTTTTTAAAAAAAAACCAATGTGTTGCAAGGCAGGATCAGTCCTTAGAGAGGGATGTCATGCTTGGGAGGGTGGAGGGACACTGCAGGAGAGGAAGACTCTCAATGTGATGGATTGATTCGGTCTCTGGGGTAATGGGAATAGGCGTATTGGAGACAATAAGATTGGCACAGGTTAGAGCAGAGTTTAGGGCTTTTGTACATAGGGTCCCTATGATTCACAGGTGACTCGACAGTACATAATAACAACAACAATAATGAGCATTCAGTCCATTCAAATTAAGTATGATTATTGAAAGGCAAGTTTTTATTATTGTCATTTTGCTGTTTCTTTTTTCTGTTGTTTCTTTTTACTATGGTCCATTCATTTTCTTTTTGTGTCTTTGTGTGAAAGACTTACCTTAAAATTTCCTGTAGATTTTAAAACAGCTATGAGATATCATCTCACCCCAGTAAACATAACAAAATTTAACAGAACAGCAAGCAACAAATGCTGGCAAAGTTGTTGAGAAACTGGAACACTTATTCACTGTTGGTGGGAGTGTAAAATGGTGGCGGTTTCTTAAAAAGTTGCAAATAGAGATACCATTTGACCCAGCAATTCCACTACTGGGAATATACCCCAAAGAGACCATAAATGACACCCAAGTAGATATATGCACACCCGTGTTTATTGCACCTTTGTTCACAATAGCAAGGAGTTGGAAACAACCTAAATGCCCATCAACAAACAAATGGATAGAGAAGCTGTGGTATATTTACACAATGGAATACTATGCTGCATTGAAAAACAAGGAACTCATGCAGTACTATTCAAATTGGGTGACCCTGGAGGACATTATGCTGAGTGAAGTATCTCAGTAACAAAAGGACAAATACTGCATGGTGCCACTGTTGTAAAACAGGACTGACATTGGGGTTGGGGAGGGTGACTGAGAAAAATGGGTTCAATAATGTATACTACATTGAAACAGATGAGGGAGAAAACTGTTTAAAAGGGATGTGTGATTAGGAATTTTTGCCATGACAGAAGTCCAGGACGAAGGCTTCCTAGTGGAGTGGACCTGGGGGGAGGGATTGTAAAACAATGAAAGAATTTTTCTTTAACTTTTCCAAGAGGGGAGTGTACTGGTGGGGAGGACTGGGAGGGGAGAAAAGTGCAACAATGAATGAATGGACACCCAAAGTCTCTGTAAATTTTCCTTTAAATTAATAAGAAAAAGTAATTTTAAAAAACAAACAACAAAAACAAAAAATATTTTTAAAAATTATTTTAGATTTGGTCTTGTTTTCACAAATTCCCTAAGTTGTTTCTTTTCTGCAAAGGATGTGATTTCTCCTTCATATTTCCTTCAGAGATTTCCTGGATACAGGATCCTCAAATGGCAATTGTTTTCTCTCAGCTTTCAGTACACACCCTCTCATTGTCTTCTTGCTTTCATGGTTTCTGATGAAAAATTAGAACTTAATCTATTTGCTTTTCTTTTGTGGGTGACTCTTTATTTTTCTCATGTTGCTTTCTGTATTCTATCCTTATCTTTTATTTTGGAGAATTGGCTATGATATATCTTCATGTTTTCCTTTTGGGGTCTTTTCTACTTGGTATTCACTGAGCTTCTTGATTATGGATTTCCTTGTTCTTCATAATACCTAGGAAGTTTTCTCTAGTACTCCTTCCACAATGTTCTCAGAGATTTCTCTATCCCTTTCATATTCTGGAATTACAATCAAATGTATATTATTCGTTTTGATGTTATCCCACAGGATTCTACTATTTTCTTCACTTTCTTTCTGTCTCATCTCTGACTTTTCTTCTAGTATGTTTCCATTTAGGTTCTTGTTTTTTAGCTCATTGACTCTCTGCTCCATCTCTTCTATTCTACATTTTTCTTTTTCTAGCATATTGGACACTTCTACCATTTTCAGTCTTAATGTTCTGGATTGCATTTTCATGCCTTTCTGTTCTTTCTAGTGCTGTGTTGGCAGTGCCCTCTCTATCTTGTGATGGTTTTTTTTTTAAGTTCTTGTACCTCTTTATCTACAGTTTCAATTCTTTCTTCCATTGTTTACATTTTATTCTGGATCTATGCAAGTTCCTCCTCATCAGTATATTTCTTCTAGCTCCTTGTCTTTGGAGTTTTTGCTTTCTTAGTGGGTTCCATTGTTTCTTCCATCATTTGCACCTTTTTCCTGTAAACTATTCAAATAACTTTTCACCAATATATTTTTCCTGATTCTCTACCTTTAGTTTATTCCTATTATTTGTGGCTTCCATTGTTTCTTCTATCTTTTGAATATTCATTCATAGCTGTTCAAATGTCTACTTATCAATATATATCATCTGCCTTCTTGACACTGGGGTATTTATTCATGAAATCTCTTATATTCTTTTTTTTTTTACAGAAGGCTTATTTGGGTTTTTCACAGTGTTTGAAGCTGCTTGCTGGATTCTTGACATTATGTAAAGTTTTTATTGATAAGTATTAGGTCATTTCTGTTGTGTCCTCATTAGTTTTTGGTGGTTCTTCCCTTTATAATGTTACTAATTAGTTGCCAAGTTAAAATATTCAGTCCATGGGTGAGGTACTCACTCTACGGTAAGTCCTTTCTTGGAAAATTTTCCTTTCCTAAAGTACTTGAGGTTCTCTCTTTTGGGTATTGCAGCCCTGGAGGAGTCTCACCTTGAAGTAGTCCTCTGACACCAACTCTAGAGGCCTCCTTAATATATAGAAAGGCTGAATGGTGTAAGACAAGGTGCTCTACTCAAGCAGTTTCTCATGCACCTTTTGTCCTGGAGCTCAATAATATCTCCTTTGTCTCTGGAGTGGCATGAGATTAGAGATCAGGGCTGCCAGCTCAAGCAGCTTGTGTTCAAGTCAGTCCTCTCTCTTTCACACACACAGAGGGCTGCAAAAATTCTTTTCTCTTCTTAAAGTTCTGTATAATAGAGTCTCTTTTCCTGTTTGGCCACAGGGATGATCCCGCCTCAGAGGCAAGGAAACCCAGATGGAGGGATCTATAATCTCAGGGATACCTCAGCTATCGCACCATAAGCAAAAGAGAATGCTTAATCTTGGCACAGAGCTTCGCTTCCCTTCACCTTTTCTCCTGCAGCTTAGTGTCCAATCAATTCTTTTTGTACAATAACTGTGCATTCTTTGATCTTCTTTTGCTTTATCTTGTCTTTCAGTATTTAACAGATAAAATTTTTCTGTATTGTATATAAAAGATTGAAAAGGGTTTTTTTCTTCTTCTGTTCTTTCCGGTCGAAATATTCTGACCATGTTTTTTCCTTTTGGGTTTATCTCTTCTATCTTTTAGATGACCTTTCATTTTTTTTTATGTACAATGTCCATTGTGTCATGATACAAATCATCTTGTCTTCAATACATCAAATCTACTCTTGAGACTGCTTCTAAAGTCACTTGGTATAAGGAGCAAGTTTTATAATCTCAGTGTTCCCTTTTCATCCATTAAAGTGATCCTAGCAATCAAGCAATGTAAGAGGAAATAAAATAAGTCTTATCTCTTGTACATTTTTCTTTCTTTATTGTAATATGTAACACTGAACCTAGGGTACCTCTCTCAGAACACATATTTGTGCTCATGTGAAACATGTACCTAGACTTAGAAACTGTTGCCTTAACAAAGCAAGGAAATATTAAATGGTTTAAAATTTAAAAATTGTGTGATTCAGGGTTCTATCCTTTGTCCATTCCTATTAAATCTGCATGCTGAACAAATATGAGAAGTTGGACTCGAAGAAGAAGAATAACAATCTGGGATATACAGATGACATAACTTTACTTCTTGAAAATGAGGTGGACGTGAAGCACTTTCTGCCGATCAAAGACTACAACTTCAGTGTGGATAATATCTCAACAAGAAGACAACAAAAATTCTCACCATTGGTCTGTTAGGCAACATCATGATAGATGGAGAAAAGATTGAAGTTGTCAGTGACTTCGACTTACTCAGATCCACATCAGAACCCTGGGTACCAGAAGTCAAGAGATGCATTGGGAAAATCTGTTAGAGACCACTACAAGTTGCTGAGGAGCAGTGATGACAGTTTGAAGACTAAACTACACCTGATTCAGGCCATGATCTTGTCAATTATTTGCTACGGACGTGAGGGCTGGACAACGAATAAGAATGACAGGAATAGAATTTATGCCTTTGAGCTGTGATGTTAGAGAAGAGTACTGAATATCCCATTATCTGAAAACAAAAACAAAAGCAAAACAAAACAGATACCTCTTGGAGAAAGTGAAACCAGAGGAATCCTTGGAAGCAAAGATGGCAGAGCTTTATCTTATGCAGCTTAGGTGCATTTTTTTTGAGAAGCTACTCATTGGAAAGTAACATTATACTTGAAAAGGTGAAGAGGGTAGATGAATGAGAAGAAGACTCTTAATGAGATGGATTGACACAGTAACCTCAGCAATGGGCTCAAGTATGTCAGAAATTATAAGGATGACACAAGAAAGAGAAGGGTTAAGAACTCATAGGGTTGCTATGAGTCATAATTTCTTTACATTGTGTTTCATTCATATACATTGTGTTTTATACAATATTTCATTTGCATTGTGTTTCATACAATCATTCATATACTTTCTGTTTTACATTATTTTTTAATTAATTTGCTTATACAAATTTATATACATTGTGTTTCACACTATTCTTCATTCACATTGTGTTTCATACAATCATTCTTATGTTTTATAAATTAAACCATTGGACTTTGCCCATCATTACTCCGATTGTAAATAGTTTTTTAAAAACCCAGCAACGACATACATGGACTTCACCTGATGGACTATTGACTATCTCTGTGAAAAGAAGCATTTGAGAAACTCAGTATCACCTATAAAAACCAAGCCAAGGGTAGAGAACAAACTATAAACTATTTACATTTATGTTTAAATTGAAGTTGAGGAAAATTTTTAAAAATCCACATGACATTGAGTGTATTCCAACTGAATTTTAAACCATCTTAAGATTTAATTCATTAAACACTGAAGACTAGACAACTTGTGGAATAACATCAAGGACATCATTCATGAATAAAGATAAGGGTCACTACAAAGGGCAGAGGGGGAAAGGCCAACATAATGTCAGAGGAGACTCTGAAACTGGCACTGGCACAAAAAGAAGCCAAAACAAGAAGAAGGAAAGAGAACTGAACAGATATCAAAGGGCAGTTACATAAGACAAAGAAAAGTACTGTAATGAAATGTGCAAGGAGCTAGAATTAGAAAACCAAAAAGAAAGAACATGTTTGGCAACTGAACAAATTCAACACTGAAAGATTTTATAAGCAAAATCTTGAATTATACGGAAAGAAGACCATGCCATGACAGATATCATTGATTATGTCAGATAGAGCTTGGCTGAAAGAAAGAATAGAAATATGTTACCTTTTTTTATTGATTATATAAATGCAGCTATTGACTTTGCATATCATAAAAAATTATAAACGACATTGCAAAGACTCCCAGAACACTTAATTATGCTCACATAAAACCTATATATAGACCAAGAAGCTGTGGTTTAAACAGAACAAGAGGACACTGCATGATAAGAAATAAGGAAAGGTGTGAACCAAGGTTGTATACTTTCTACAAGGCTATCCAACATGTACGCTGAGCAAATACTGAAAAAATTCTAAGAACAAAATATTGAATGACACAAGAAATATCAAAAGAAGATGGAAAGAATACACAGAATCTCTGTACCAAATGTTCAAATATTTCTAAAAGTAGTAAATTATCAAAACCGAATGGTATTGAAGGAAGCAGTCCAAGCTGCATTTAAGGCATTAAAAAAAGGCAAGACTCCAGGAATTGATGGAATATCAACTGAGATGTCTAATAAATAAATAAAAACATGTTGTTGTTGTTGTTGTTATGTGTCATCGAGTCGTTTCCGACTCATAGCGACCCTATGCACAACAGCTCTAAACCCTGCTCTATCCTGTGCCAACCGCACTGCCTCTGACACACCCATCCCGATTACCTCAGTCACTGAATCAATCCATCTCATAGAGGGTCTTCCCCTCCTGCGCTGTCCCTCCACCCTCCCAAGCATGATGTCCCTCTCCAAGGACCTGTCCCTCCTGGCAACATGTCCAAAGTATGTCAGACGAAGTCCCAGAATCCTTGCCTCCAAGGAGCAGCTTGAACATGCAACACTGAAAATATTCACTTCTCTGTGCCACAAAAATTGGAAGATAGCCAGCCAGCCAACTAGAAAATGTTTGTATTCATGTCTTTTCCAAAGAAAGATAATGAAATTGAATGCAGAAATTATTGAACAATACCATTAATATCATACTCAAGTAAAATTTTTGAAAAAATTATTTTCTCAATAGCAAGATACCAAGAATTCAAACCGGATTCAGAAGTAGACATGAAAAAAGGTATATATTTGCCATCATCAGATGAATCTTGACAAAAAGCCTTGAAAACCAGAAAGATTTTTTACTTCTGCTTTATTGACTATGCTACAGTATTCAACTGTATGTTGTTGTTGTTATGTGTCATTGAGTCAACTGTGACTCATAACAACAGTCCTAAACCCTGCTCTTTCCTGTGCCAAACTTATTGTCTCTGATACACCTACCCCAATTACCCCAGTCACTAAATCAGTCCATCTCATCGAGGGTCTTCCTCTCCTGCACTGTCCCTCCACCCTCCTAAGCATGATGTCCCTCTCCAAGGACTGATCCTGCCTTGCAATAAAGCCGAAGTATGTCAGAGGAAGCTTTAGAATCCTTGCCGCCAAGGAGCAGCCTGATTTAACCTTCTCCAGAATGAACTTGTTTGTCCCCTCAATACTCTTCTCCAGCATGGGTCTTAATAAAGCATGATAAAAATGTGAATAATAAGAATTTCAAAGCATTTCACTAAACTAATGCGGGATCTATTCATGGACCAAAAGACAGTTAATTGAGCCAAACAAGAGAATATTATCAATACAATCAGACAGTTCAGCCTTGTGGATGTATTCAGGGTACTGCACACAAATAAAAGTCAATTTACTTTTTTCTCAAGTGCACAAGGTACATTCTCCAGAATTGGCCATAAATTAGAACACACAGCAAGCCTCATCAAATTAGAAAACATTGAAAAATATCTTCTCAGACCACAATGCCATAAAGCTAGGAATTAACCACAAAAGGATTAAGCTTATAAAACGACACACTTGGAAGCTAAATAGTACCCTGTTAAAACTATAAAACATATTGTTAAAACAATAGAAGAAATAAATAATTACATTTTAAAAGTTCCTTAAAACAAATGAAAATTAAAATACAACATAGCAAAACCACTGGAATGTAGCTAAGGCAGTCCTCAAGGGGAGACTCTTAGGAATAGTCACACACATTAAAAAGGAAGAAAGTTTGTATACATTGCCCCTCACATCAGATGCCCCATGCCCTCCCCTCCAGCCTTTAAATCTTAACAACTCCAGGATTACTCCTCCTCCCATGTATACAAACTTTGTAGGTAAATCAGTGTAAAATTTTTAAAAAATGAATTGCAAGAAATAAGAGAAGAAAGAAAGAAGTAAAATTAATGATTTAACACAATACCTTCATCAAATAGAAAAAGAAAAACAATCTAAATCCATAGCCTCTGCAAGAAAGGAAATTATAAAGACAAGAGCTGAAATCAGTGAAATAGGAAACACAAAAACAATTTAAACCATCAAGAAGACTAAGAGCTAATTTTCAAAAGCGTCAATAAAATTGACAAACCATTGGCAAAAGTAGCAAAAGATAAAAAGGGAAAACATAACTAATTAAAACATAATTAATTAATGAAAGAAGTAACATCACAATAGAAACAGAGGAAATTAAATCTAATGTCAGAATATTGGGGAAAAGCTATCCTCTGATAAATTTTAAAGCCTACTCAGGTTCGTACAGACAGATACAGAAAATTTGAACAGCTCCATCGCAAAAGAAGGAAATGAGAAGGTCATAAAAAGACTGCCCCACCAAAAAAGTTCTGGACCTGAGGGCTTCATGACTGAATTCTACCAAAAATTCATAGAACATCTATCATCAATTCTATTTAAATCATTTTAAAAAAAATAGAAAAAGAAGGAACACTTAACAAAACAAGGAAAAAATATTACTAAAAAAGAAAACAATAGCCCAATATCTCCTATGGATATAGATGCAAAAATCTTTAACAAAATCTTGGCCAATAGCAGCACATACTAAAAAAAAAAAATCATCATGACCAAGTGGGATTCTAACAGGTATGCAAGGATGGTTCAGCATAAGAACAATAATCAACATTTTTCATCACACATTAACAAATTAAATAACAAGAAACATATGATCATAACAATTGATGTAGAAAAGGCCTTTGACAAAATCCAACACCTCTTTCTGATCAAAACATTCAGCAGAATTGGAAAAGAAGGAAATTTCCTCAACTTTATGAAAAGCGTATATGCAAAACCAAAGACCAAAATCATCCCAATGGAGAAAGACTAAATGCATTCTCCTTGCTAATAGAGACCAGACTGCACAAGCATGCCCACTGTCACCACTCCTATTCAATACTGCATTGAAAGTACTTGCTAGGGCAATACAACAAGCAAAATAATAAAAGGCATAAACTGTCAATATAAGTCAATGATGATACAATAGCGTACACAGAAAACCTCAACTATTGAACAAAAGAACTATTAGAGCTAGAAAACCAATTTAGTAGAGTGGCAGGATACAAGGTCAATATAAACAAGTCTGTGGGACTCCTCTATAGTTGTTGTTGTTGTTGTTATGTGCCATTGAGTCGCTTGCGACTCATAGCGACCCTATGTACAATAGCCCTAAACTCTACTCTGTCCTGTGCCAATCTCACTGTCTCCGACATTCCCATCCCAATTACCCGAGTCACTGAATCAATCCACCTCATAGAGGGCCTTCGCCCTCCTGCGCCTGCCCTCCACCCTCCAAAGCATGATGTCCCTCTCGAAGGACCGGTTTCTCCTTACAACATGACCAAAGTATGTGAGACCAAGCCTCAGAATTCTTGCCTCCAAAGAGCAGCCCTGTTTAACCCTCTCCAGGATGAATCTATTTGTTTTCCTAGCAGTCCATGGTACCCTCAATACTCTTCTCCATCACAACAGCTCAAAGGCATCAATTCTATCCTTCCTAGTCCATGTCCAACTCTCTGATGCATAACAAGTAATTGCAAAGACCATGGCCTGTATCAGGCGGACCTTAGTCTCCAGAGAGACACTGTTGCTCTTCAGGACTTTAAAAAGGTCCCCAACATCAGACTTTCCCATGACAATACGTCTTTTAATTTCCTGGATACTGGTGATGAAAGTGTTGACTGTGGAGCCAAGCAAACTAAAGCTGTGAACAATCTCAATCTCTTCACCATCCATCCTGATACTGCCAATTGGTCCAGTGGTGAGAATCTTTGTCTTCTTGGCATTGAGCCTAAATCCATATTGAAGGCTGCAGTCCTTGACTCTGCAGCAAGCTTTTCAGGTCCTCCTCAGTTTCAGCAAGCAGGGCTGTGTCATCTGCATAACATAG
>NW_006399922.1:4043436-4048327 GCF_000299155.1 Elephantulus edwardii | reverse complement strand
CAAGGCCTCAAACCTGTTCCTGAGATGGTTCTGAAATTCAGGTGGGATAGACTCAAAGTCATATTTTGGTTCACATGGATTTGGTTTAATTTTCCTCAGCCTCAGCTTGAACTTGCATATGAGTAGTTGGTGGTCTATTCCACAATCAGTTCCTGGCCTAGTTTTCACAGCTGATATTGAGCTTCTCCAGTGGGTCTTTCCTCTGTAGTAAGGAAGAAAAAAGAGAGAAGGAAAATAAGAAAGCTATACCCTTTAGAATAGCCACTCACAAATTTAAATACTTAGGAATAAATCTAAACGGGGGGCGGGGGGGACCCTTTTACAAAGAAAGCTACACAACACTTCTGCAAGAAACAATAGAAGACCTAAATAAATGAAGAAAAAATGTTCGATGTTCATTGATAGAAAGACTTGATATAGTAAAAATGACAATCTTACCAAAAACAATCTACATGTTCAACACAATCTCAATACACATACCAAATTCATTTTTCAAGGAAATTGAAAAGGCAATTGTCAAGTTTATTTGGAGAGGAAAAAGACTCTGAATAAGCAAAGCACTTCTGAAAGACAAAAATGAAGTGGAAGGCATAGCACCCCCTGATTTCAAAATTTATTATTCAGTTGTAATAACTAATGCAGCATAGTACTTGTATAATGATAGGCACATACACTAATGGAACAGCATCAAGAACCCAGAAATTGACCCATATATCTATGGTCAACTGATTTTTTACAAGGAAAAAAAAATCTATCAAATGAGGAAATGACAACCTCTTAAACAAATGGTGCTAGGGGAGAAAATGGTATAGAAAGCTGAATCAGGATTCACATCTTTCACCATACACAAAAATCAATTCAAGATAGATGAGATATCTAGGCATAAGGCCCCACACCATAAACATCATAAGAGATAAATTGGGACCAAACTTAGAAGGTCTCGCCTATGGTATAAAGAGGCTGTCAAAAACAACCAGAAATACACAACCAGGAGAGGATAACAGTGATGACTGGGACCTTCTAAAAATTAAAAACTCTGTGCATCAAAAACTTTTGCCAACCTGCAGAAAGTTGAAACAGGATCCACATCTCACACCATACACAAAAATCAACTCAAGGTGTATCAGAGACCTACAAGTAAAGCCCAAAACCATAAAGTTCGTAAGAGACAAACCGGGATCAAGCTTAGAAGAGCTAGTTCAAGGTATAAAGAGGCTGCCAAATACAGCCAGATATGCACAATCTGAAGAGGATGAAATTGATGAATAAGACCTTCCAAAAATTAAAGCCATGTGTGCATCAAAACCTTTTTCCAACAGAGTGAAAAGAAAACCTACCGACTGGGAACAAGCATTTGGTTTGTTACTATCTCAGACAAGAATCTCATAATGAAAGTTAACAGAATACTCCTGGGCCTCAGGGGGGAAAAAAGACTTACAACCTAATTACAAAATGGGCAAAAGACATGAAAAGACTTTTCACAGAGGAAGATATTCAAATGGCAAACAGACACATGAAGAAATGCTCAAAATCACTGGCAATAAGAGAGAAGCAAATCAAACCCACAATGAAGTACCATCTCACTCTAGTAAGAGTGGCAAAGTTTAACAGTACAGCAAGGAATAAATGTTAAAGAGGATGTGGTGAGAAAGGAACTCTTATTCATTGTTGGTGGGATTGTAAAATGGTACAACCATTCTGGAAAGTAGTTTGGTGCTTCCTCAAAAATCTGAACATAGAAATTCCATAAGATCCAGCTATTCCACTACTTGGAATATATTCTGATAAAACAAGAAATTAGGCACAAACAGAGATTTGTACACCAGTGTTCTTAGCAGCATTATTCACCATTGAAAGAACATGGAAACAGCTCAAATTTCCAACCACAAATGAATGGGTTGAGAAAATATGGTACATTCACACAATGGAAAACCACGCAGCATGCAGGAGCAATGATTTTGTAAATTATTACCTAACTTAAGAGGACTGGAGAGCATTATGTTGAGTGAACTAACTCAGTCCCACAAGGACAAATATTGCATAAAACCATTATTGTAGAATAAGTATAAGTATCCAAGGGGAGTCAGGGAGGATGGAAGCAAAGGAATGAGTATGTGCAGGGAAAGAGGGACTTAATCATGGAGTTGTCAAATTTTATGGGTTAGCGTGTGAGAGAAATTGGAAGAATCTGTTCTCGAAAACAATGTATTCAAATTTTGTAAATAAACTAATATTTAAAAAACCTGACTTTAACTAACACGCATCTTGAGATATTTTAATCAAAAGAGATCACCTATCAATACCTTTGCTACCAGTGAGAATTAGGACTCAATTCTAATCCTCAATTTTCACACTCAACTTTTCTTTTTGGAATTGCACACTTATTCAGCGATATGCTGATGAATTGTCTCGTTCAAGATGAATGAGTCTAGTGAGATTTTTATTTAGGCATACAGAAATTGAATATAAATAATATAAATAAAGGAATACTTTAATATGAATAAATGAATATTTTAATATAAATAAATGAATATTTTAGTAAAAGAAGCTGTTATTGTTGTTATGTGCCAACTAAAGGGGCCCAATAATCAACAGGTTTGAATCATTTAAAAAAAAAACTTTTGCCAGTAGGGTGAGAAGAAAACCTACTGACTAGGAAAAATATTTGGCAATAACCTCTCAGACAAGGGTCTCATAACAAATGTTCATAAAACCTTACAGGGTCTCAACAAAAACAAAACTGATAACTCAATTACTAAATGGGCAAAAGACATGGAAAGACTTTTCACAGAGGGAGACATTCAGATAGCCAATAAACACACGGAGAAATGCTAAAAATGCTCAAAATTGCTCACTGAAAATAAGGGAGATGCAAATCAAAACCACAATGAGTTGAACATGCAAATTGCTTTTGATAGGATTGTCATTTTCACTATGTTGAGTCTTCCAATCCATGAACAGGGAACATTTTTCCATTTATTTAGGTCTTTTTGTGTCTCTCATAAATGTTCATAGCAGCATTATTCACCACCACAAGAACAACTGAATGGATTGAAAAGTAACAGTACAGTCACACAATGGAATACTATGCAGCATTCAGGAACAATGATTTCAAAAAACACTACATAACTTGGGAGAAACTAGACAGCATTATGCTGAGTGAACTAACTCAGTCTCATGAGGACAAATACAGCATTAGACTACTATTGTAAAAATGGAAGAATAACTAGTAAAACATATATGGGGACCCAAGAGGAGAAGGGCATAGAGCAGAGGGGTGAGGACAAATAGGGGTGAATTTGGTAGTTAGAGCAAGAAGGTGAAGTAAATGGGAAGGGTCTTGTGGGGACTTAAAAAGATTAGGTAATGATGGACAAGGTCCCATGATGATTGATTTTATAAAATACAATGCATGAGAATGATTGTATGAAATACAGGATGAGTAAAGAATAGTGTTGGACACAATGTATACAAACTTTTTGAGCAAACCAATATTTAAAAAAAAGAAGAAGAAGAAAATAAGCCACAATGAGATACCATATCACCTTAGTAGTAGTGGCAAAGTTTAACAGGACAGCAAGTAATAAATGTTGAAGAGGATGTGGAAAGATTAGAACTCTCATACACCATCGATGGAATTGTAAAATGGTACAACCCCTCTGGAAGGCAGTTTGGAGTTTCCTCAAAAAAGATTAAAATAGAAATGCCATATAATCTAGCTATTCCATTACAAGGAATTTAGTACTAAGACACAAATTGGAAATTTGCCCCCTAATGTTTATAGCACTCCTATTCACAATAGAAAGAACATGGAAACAGCCCAATAGTCCAAAAATAATCAAATGGATTGAGAAAGTGTGGTATATTCACATCATGGAATACTACACAGTACTCAGAATAAATGATCTCAAAAATTACTACATAACCTGGGAGAGACTGGAGGGCATTATGCAGAGTGCATTAACTCAGTATCATAAGGATAAATACCGCGTAAGACAATTATTGTGAAAACAGAAGGATAACTAGTAAAATGTGTACAGGATCCAAGGGAGAAAGGAGTGGGAACAGTGGGATAAGAGTGGGCAGTGGGGGGAAATCGAAGGATCACATAATTTGATAGGTTGAAAGAGAGGGGGATAAAAGAAATGGGAAAGATTCTGCGGGCTTCTGGAAAGATAGTTTAATGGTGATTATATAACACATAATGAAGGAAAATGATTATATGAAACAATGTGAATGAAGGATAGTGTGAAACACAATGTATATGAACTTTGTATGCAAACCAATGTATACTTTTATTATAGTAATTAAACTTTAAAAATATTGTCGGGTTTGAAATTAGGAAATACATGCATCAGTTTGTATACTTGCACTGTATTTATTCAATTTGTAGTGTGAAAAAATTAATTAAAAATTTGGGCTATGTGAAGAAAATAAAGCATTTAAGATTGGAAGAAGATTCACTAACAATTTGTGATATTCAAATGATACACTTGCTTTCTGAAAGTAAAGAGGACTTGAGGCACTTAGTAATGAAAATCAAAACTACAATCCATCAGTGTGGATTACACTACAACACAAAGAAAGCAAAAACCTTCTCAGCAGAACCAACTCACAACATAATAAACAATGAAAAGATTGATGTTGACAAAAATTTCATTTTTAATAAAGATGATACTGAACTTCTACCACCTACAAGCAGGAGAAAAGTTCCTAGATCCTCTAGGCTGATCATGTCATGATGATAAACGGGGGAAAGATTAAAGTTGTCAAAGATTTTTACTTAGATCCACAATCAGTATCCACAGAAGCATCAAGTGAAGAAATCAAATGATATTTTTTTGTTTTTTTTTAAATTAATTTAGTTTGTTTATTTTTCATTTCAATGAAC
>NW_006399922.1:4036584-4042557 GCF_000299155.1 Elephantulus edwardii | reverse complement strand
AAAAGCAACGAGAGAGAAACAAAGAGTAAACTATAAGGGAGAACAAATAAGAAATAAGCGCTGATTTCTCAGCAGAAACCATGAGAGCAAGAAGACAGTGGAATGGCATCTATCGAACACTTAAAGAACACAACTTTCAACCAAGAACATCAAATGATATTTTACAGTGAAAAAATCTACTGAGGGAAGGGGCAGGGATATTTTTAACCCCCTTTAAAATGTTAAGAAGCAAATATGTCACTTGGAGGATTATGATGTTGCCCCTGCCCCAAAAATGGTGTTTTCAGATGCACATGGAGGCTGGACAGTGAATAAGGAAGAGTGAAAAAATTGATGCCTTTGAATGATGAGTTGGTTAACAATAGTGAATATATAGTGGATTGCCAGATCAAATAAATCTGTCTTGAAAGAAATAATAACCAGAAAGTTCCTTCAAGGGTAGCATGATAAGATTTCATATTTCATACTTTGGCCTTTTTATCTGAACGAACCAGTCCCTGGAGAAGAAAATATCACAGTTATGTAGAGAATAACAACGTTGTTTTTGCTGTTTGCTTGCTGTATGTTTGTCAACATACCGTCAAGGCAGAACCAACCCATAGCTGACCATCCAGCGGGTTTTCAGAGGCAACTAATTGCACAGCAGGAGATCGCCCATCATTCCCCCGAAGAGAATAATGTTGTTGTTGTTGTTGTTGTTTAATGTGAGTCGAGTCCTAGACGACTCATAGTGACCCTATGAACGAACAGCCTGAGCACTGTTTGTACAAAGAGTTTACAGAGGCAAGCCATTTCGGAAGTGGATGCCGCTCCTGCTTCCAGGCTTGATTTAGTCGGGAAGCTCCAGCCAACACTGTCCACCATGGGTGCCCATTACCATGATTGGCACATCACTGTCACAGTCTTCAGCATCACAGCAACTACGAGTTACCTCTGTACAGCAACACACAGACCAGTGCTATACCACCTAGAAGAATGTTTGACAGGAAGACAATTTGAACCTGAAGAGAATAACGTTGTTGTTGTGGTGTTCCATCGAGTCGCTTGCGACTCATAGTGATCCTATGTACAACAGCCCTAAACTCTACTCTGTCCTGCGCTGATCGCACTGTCTCTGACACTCCCATCAGGATTATCCCAGTCACTGAATCAATCCACCTCATAGAGGGCTTTCCCCACCTGCGCTGTCCCTCCACCCTCCCAAGCATGATGTCCTTCTCCAAGGACCGGAACATGTCCAAAGTATGTTAGATGGAGCTTCAGAATCCTTGCCTCCAAGGAGCCACCCAGTTTAACCCTTTCCAGGACAAATCTGTTTGTTTTCCTAGCAGTCCATGGTATTCTCAATACTCTTCTCCAGCACCACAGCTCAAAGGCATCAATTCTCCCTTCTATCCTCCTTGGTCATTGTCCAACTCTCTGATGCATAACAAGTGATTGCAAAGACCATGGCCTGTATCAGACGCACCTTAGTCTCCAGAGAGACACCATTGCTCTTCAGTACTTTGGAGAGGTCCCTAACAGCAGACTTTCCCATGGCAATGCGCCTTTTAATTTCCTGGCTGCTGGTGCCAAGACTGTTGACTGTGGAGCCAAGCAAACTAAAGCTGTGTACAATCGCAATCTCTTCACCATCCATCCTGATGCTGCCAATTGGTCCAGTGGTGAGAATCTTTGTCTTCTTGACATTGAGCCTCAATCCATATTTGAGGCTTCAGTCCTTGACCCTCTGCAGCAGGTGCTTCAGGTCCTCTTCAGTTTCAGCAAGCAGGGTTGTGTCATCTGCATAACGCAGATTGTTGATAAATCGTCCACCAATCTTGACCCCACATTTCTCCTCATAGAGCCCAGCCTCCCGAATATCCTTCTAAGATAGATCAACACGCTGACTATAACCACATGGTTCAAAATCAAGAAGGGGGTCTGTCAGGGATGTATTTTGTCTCCATACCTTTTAAATCTGTATGCAGAACAGACAATCTGAGATGCTGGGCTGTACGAGGAGGAATGTGGCATCAGGATTGGTGGAAGAGTCACCAACCTGCATTATGCAGATGACACAACACCCTTGGTACCAGCAGGCAGGAAATCAAGAGACAAGTTGCATTGGGAAAGTCAGCTGTGAGCGACCTCTCAAGAGTACTGAAGAGCAATGACATCAGGCTGGAGACTAAGGTGTGCCTGATCCAGACTATAGTCTTTGGAATTACGTGCTATGCATTGGAGAGTTTGACAGTGACTAGGGATGACAGAAAGAGAATTGATGCCTTTGGGCTGTGGTACTGGAGAAGAGTGTTGAATATACCATGGACTGCTAGGAGAACAAACAGATTTATTCTGGAGAGGGTGCTCTGAAGTTTCGTCTGACATACGTTGGGCATGTTGCAAAGAGGGTTCTTGGAGAGGGACATCATGTTTGGGAGAGTGGAGGGACGGTACAGGAGGGGAAGACCCTCAATTAGATCGATTAATTCTGTCATTGGGATGGTGGGAATGAGTGTGTTGGAGATGGCAAGTTTGGCACAGGATAGAGCAGCATTTAGGGCTCTTGTACTTAGGGCCAGTATGAGTCGTAAATGACTCAAAGGCAAATAACAAACAACAACAAGCAGTTGCCTCAAGTAAATTTTTTTCTTTTTTTTAATTAATTTTAATGAAATTTACAGAGACTTTGGATTTCTATTCATTCATTGTTGCACTTTTCTCCCTTCCCATCCCTCCCCCTCAATTCGCTCTTCTCTTTGAAAAGTAAAAGAAAAACTCTTTCATTGTTATACAATTCCTCCCCTCAAGTCAACTCCATTATGCAGCCTTCATTCCAGATTCCTGTCATAACAATAATACCTTATTATATATCCCTTTTAAACAGTTCTCTCCCTCACCTGTTTCAATGCAGTGTACATTATTTATCCCCTCTTTCTCAGTCTCCCCTCAATCCCGATGTCAGTTCCGTTTTACAATAGTGGCGGTATGCTATATTTGTGCTTTTGTGACTGAAATATTTCACTCAGCATAATGTCCTCCGGGTCACCCATTTTGTATAATATTGCATGAGTTCCTTGTTTTTCAATGCAGCATAGTATTCCATTGTGTGAATATACCACAGCTTCTCTATCCATTCGTTTGTTGATGGGCACTTGGGTTGTTTTCAACTCTTTGCTATTGTGAACAAAGCTGTTATAAACATGGATGTGCATATATCCGCTTGGGTGGCAGTTCTTTAGGGTATATTTAGAGTATATTTCCAGTTGTGAAATTGCTAGTTCAAATAGTATTTCTATTTGCAACTTTTTGAGAAAATGTCATATGCCTTCCTAGTGGTTACACCATTTAACACTCCCACCAACAGTGATTAAGGGTTCCCGTTTCTCCTGTTTGGAGATTTTTCATGATGCTTGGAAAAATATTTATGTTGTAGATTAGGACATCTAGAGTTCTTCCAAGCTTTTCTTTAATGAAGTTTATAGTCCTTTGTTTTAGTCCTAGGTCCAAGATCCGCTTTGAATTGGTTTTTGTGTATGGAGTGAGGTGTGGATCTTGCTTGGGTTTTCCAATTTTGTCAGCAACATTTGTTAAAAAGGCTTTTGTTTCCCCACTTAAGTGATTTCATCTTTTTGTCAAAAAATCAATTGACCATTGGTATGTGGGCTGATTTTCGGGTTCTCTATTCTATTCCATTGATCTTTGTGTCTGTCATTGTGCTCTCTTGATCACCACTGCAGTGTAGTAGGATACCTCAAGTTAATTTCAACCCATGTAAGTTCATGTGTGTTATAGTAGAAAATGCTCCACAGAGTTTTTAATAATTTGCTTTCAGAATTAGATTTTTTAAATAAAATTTTGTTTTAATTGTGATTTTAATTAACATTTACAGAGAAATTAGATTTTTTCATTCATTCTTTGCTGCACATTTTACCCCCTCGCCCTCTCTTCCCCTCTTGCAGGACACTTTTTTTCTTTAATATTCCAACATTGTTGCACAATTAGCTCCCACCTTAGTGCTCTTTACAGTGACATATATATCTCTTATTCTGGGCTGTTGTCACACGTATAATGCCTAATTACTTCTTTCTTTTAATTTTGTACTGATTTATTTATGAAGGTTGAATACATTGTTTTTCACACAAGATCTTTCACAAGATCCTTCATCCCCCCCCCAACATCAAATTGTGTGGCACTATGATTAACATCCTCCCTCCCCTCCCATCCTCACCCTTTCGTTTCTCCCCTTCCCCCTTCTTGGATCCTCATTCTTAAATAATGGTTTTATATTGACAGGCTTTTTTTTCTTTTCTGAGCTGCTTCTGTGTGAATACAAACTGCTAACTTAATAGTCAAGTGCTTAATTGTTTGCACCATTTAGGAGCTCCTTTAGATAATAAGAGTAAGGTAATCCATTCCAGTAGCAATACTGGATGTTGTTATTGTTGTTATGTGCTATCACGTTACCTGCGACTCACAGCAACCCCAACATCTCGGAAGCCTGCCCTGTCCTAAGCCAGTGTCACTGACTCCGACTCACCTACCCACATTGTCCTAGATGTTGCATCAACCCGTCTCATCCAGGATCTTTCTCTCCTGCACTGTCCCTCTACCCTTCCAAGCACGATATCCTTTTCCAAGATTCACTACCTCCTGGCCACGTACCTAAAGTATGTGAGATGGAGCTTCAAAATCCTACCTTCCAAGGAGAAACTTGAATTCACCCTCTCCAAGACAGACCTGTTTGTTTTCTTGGCAGTCCATAGTATGTTCAAGACCCTTCTCCAGCACCACAGCTCAAAGTCATAAATTCTTCTTCTGACATCCTTAGTCATTATCCATCCCTCTGATACATAGCAAGTAATTGTGAAGACCATGGACTGGATTAGGCACACTTTAGTTTCTAGACTGGCATCATTGCTTCTGAGTACTCTGGAAAGGTCCCTGACAGCAGACTTACCTAATGCAATTTTTCTTTTGATTTCCTGAATGCTGGTGTCAAGAGTATTGATTCTGAAGCCAAGCAAGTTGTAACTGTTAGCAACCTCAATCTCTTCTGCATTCATCATGGTAGTGCTTAATATGTACAACTGTTGTTGTTGTTATGTACCTCCAAATTAGTGTTCTGTATCATATCATTGTTGTTGTTATTTACCATCACATATTGGACCCTCTAACAGGTTTTCAGAGGCAGTAAATTACACAATAGTAGATTGTCTTTCTTTCTCCCATGGAGCAACTGGTGGATTTGAACATGTCTTCAGGATGGTAGCACAGCTCCTTAACACTAAGTCAATAGAGATACACTAGCATTTTATTTGAACTGAGGAAAAACCTACCTATGCCACACCAACCAATAAATCACAAAAGACACCTCTGGTCTTATTTTATAAATATGTATTTCCTTTCCCAATATTCAACTACAACAGAATTAGAGGGTTTTCTATGGCAAGCGGAATATTACGAAAAGCACACAAGCCAATCCTAATTTTTTTAAAAATAATCTAAATTCATAATTAAGGGAATTTTCTTTAAATCTAATAATGTACTAGTAATTGTACTAATAAGAAATCTATATATAGACCAAGAAGCAGTTGTTTTAACCAGAGGAACACTACATGATTTTAAACAAGAAAAGGTGTGTGTCAGTTGTATTATTTTTCTATGGCTATTCACCCTGAGTAAATCATTCAAGAAGCTGCACTACATGAAGAAGAATAGGGCATCACAATAAAAGGAAGACTCACTAACAATTTGCATTAAAGCACAACCTCGCTGTGAAAGTGAAGAAGACCTGAAGCCCATACTACAGAATGTCAAAGACTATTACAGATTATAACTTTTTTTCTATAATTATATTTTATTAATTTTCATAAACATTTACAGAGATTTTTGGTTTCCATTCATTCATTGTTGCACTATTCTCTCTACCCTCCTCCCAGTTTGTTCTTGTCCAAATGCCACAGTGCTTGTAAAAGCCAGTTCTGATTA
>NW_006399922.1:4004304-4016174 GCF_000299155.1 Elephantulus edwardii | reverse complement strand
GCAGGAGGGGAAGACCCTCTATGAGGTGGATTGATTCAGTGGCTGGGGTACTCGGGATGGGTGTGTCAGAGGCAATGAGATTGGCACAGGATAGAGCACAGTTTAGGGCTGTTGTACATAGGGTCGCTATGAGTGGCAAGCAATTCGACGGCACATAACAACAACAACAACAGCAAATATAGTAATTCTCAATTAAAGCAGGAGATAAAAAATGTCACTAGTCCAATTAGTTCCTGGATGATGCACATGATTATCAGCACATTAGGCTGATAACCAAAAGGTTGGGGGTTCACATCTGTCCATAGGTACGTCATAAGAAAGACCTAGCACTCTCCCTCCAAAATATCAACCGTGAATCCCTGTGGAGCAGAGTCTACACTGACACATATGGGGTCACTATCATGAGTTGGAATCAACTGAAAAGCAACTACATGGGTTATTTGAAACAAGATGGCATTTTAGACAAAGAGCAAAGTGCCCAGAGCCACTCTGAGAAATGTAAGAAGTTCACTGTGTCTTGGACTGCTTTATTTTTCCCCTTTCTTCTTTTGTAAAAATCTTTAAGGACATCTACCTAGCTACAACCTCTCCTGCTGGAGTTCATGGCAGAGCCTACCACTAGGGACTGTGATTATTTTGCAGATAAATTTTGAAGAGAAGAGTTATTTTTTGCAGGACAACAACTGAGAAACTCCAGATCAATGAATAAGGTGATGAAAATATACATATATAAAGTAAACAAATAAATAATGTTCTAATCTAAAGCTTCTGGTCAAAGGAAAAAATGAAGAAAACACTTTTTACAGTTGGCTAGAAGGTCTTTGTGTAGAAAAGATAGTATTCTACTGAATCATATCTGGTCTACATGAAAGCATTAACACTCATCTGAGTGCCAGGTATCTTTTACAAAGTATGTGACATTAATTTTTGTTCACTTTGCCAGACTCATTTTCAGGCGTTCTTGAAAGTTCTTGCTATTTATCTAATAGGAAAAAAATTATCTGCTTTAATATTAGGCAATGATTCTCTTTTTTCCTAATATTTTTATTGATTTGAATATAGTTATTCAAATACATTGTGTTTCATGCATGAACATTGTGTTTTATTCAATCTTTATATTTTTTTTGTTCATGATCATTGTGTTTTCACAATCATTCATATACATTGTGTTTTGTATAATTAATTACTGTTGGTCTATACCATAAAGTCATGCTCCCAAGCCAAAGGTGAGTGACTCTACCCCACGGCCCTCAGGCCTGCCTTCTATTGTTTTGGTGAAATGTTCTTCTAGGTCATGTAACCCTGGTATGTCCACTTGCTGTACAGAGATAACTCATGGTTGCTGTGAAGCTGAACAATGTGACACTGATGAGTCAAATGCGAGAATAGTTACTCATGGTGTTTGGTGGAGCTCCCCAATTGAAACAAGCTTGGAAGCAGGAGTGGCATCCACTTTCATAATAGCTTGCCTCTGGAAATCCTATGAACCTGGAGAAAGGATGAAAGTTATGCAGGTGTCCAGGACTTTTGTTCATAGGGTCTCTATGAGTCACCTATGACTTGATGGCACTTAACAACAACAAACAACAATCTAAAGATAAGTTTGACAGCCTGGCAAAGAAATAATCTCCTAAGCTGCCGTAGTAGGAGTGAGAAGAGGTCATGGAAACTTTCTGTGATATAGTAAGACTATAGCACCAGGTTTTAGTTTCCCTTAGCCTCTCCTTTCAGGGATTTTTCTCATTAAACATTATGAAGAACAGAGGAAAAGAGATTTACTCCTCAGATCTCAGGTAAGATAAGCAACCTCAGGCTACTGGGAAAAGTGGAGTATGCAGAGAAGCCTAGAGAGGTTATCAGGAGAAGTATTGATTAGGGTACAAATGTGCTGGCTGTTGAGTATACACCACAAGACAGGCAAGAGATCTCAACACTCTAAAATAAATCTGTAGATGATGATGGTCTGAGAAGATGAGGATCTAAGAAAATATCTGAACCAACCTTACAATCTGAACTAAGATGCTTGTCCTGCAGCTCCCCCTTCTGACGTCTCAAGAGAGTAGCCAGAGTTGAAAAGGAAGGGGGAGAGTGAGAGATCAGTTATGGTGTTTCTAAGTCAGAACCAATTCAAATCTGACCCTATAGCAAGTTTTCAGAGGCTGTAAGTCCCACGAGAGAATATTGCCTTTCTTTCTCCCATGAAATAGTTGGTGGATTTTAACTACCTGACTTTGGGTTAGCAGTGCAGCTCTTTAGTCAGGCCACCCTCTACAGTGTAAGGTAAATGGCATATTTGCAGCCTGAGAACATAAATAGTGGTAAGCTTAATAGTTTCTTTGAGAATTATCTTAAAGCATAAGATTAAAATCAATTATGTTTAAAATGTTGTTTCTGTTGTTGTTAGCTTCTGTCAAGTTGATCCCAGACCTGTGATGACCACACATCAGTAACAAAACATGTCCAGTCCTGAGACATGATATGAAACCATTATAACTTAGAGTGTTCATCAGCTGAATTTAGAGAGTAGAGTACTACTCCCTTCTTCCTATTCAATCTTAGTTTGGAACTTCAGCTTGTTAGCACCATAAGAACAAACAAACCTCAAATGGCTGTTCATGAGTTGCTTTGTCAGGAATTGAACCTAAGTGTCCTCCATCAATGGAGAGCATTCTATAACTGAACCACTATTGTCCCCAATTCAAAACTCATCTTTGTTCTTACTGTTGAGTCCTAGGAAGTAAATTCTGTCTTATCTAACTTATAAATACTTAATGGGCAACAGAGCTAAACACTACTTGGTTTTGTACTGTCCTAACAATCATTACCATGTTTGAGTCCATAGTTAACAACCAGTGTCAATCCATCTCATTGAGGGTTTTCCTATTTTTTTTCCTGACCATCTAATTTGCCAAGTACGATATATATCCTTCTCAGGCATTGAACTCTCCTGATAACATCTCTAACATTCATAAGGCAAAGTCTCATCATCCTTGATTCTTTTTTTTTTTTTACTTTTTTTTAAATTGTGTGTGTGTGTGTGTGTGTGTGTGTGTGTATACCGTCAAATCAGATCTGACTGGTACAGAAGGAGATTGTTCCTTCTTCTCTAGTAGAGCATCTGGTGGATTTGAACTGTGCACCTCTGGGATTGCCATCCTTGATTCTAAGAAGGATTCTGGCTGCACTTCTTTTAAGACAAATTTCTTCATTCTTTCTTTTTTTGTTGTTTCTTTTAATTATTATTATTATTAATTTTAATGAAAATTTACAGAAATGTTGGATTTCCATTCACTCACTGTTGCACTTTTCTCCATTCCCTACTCCCCCCCCCGTCCACGCTTCTCTTTGAAAAGTAAAAGGAAAATTTCTTCATTGTTATACAATCCCTCCTCCCAAGTCCACTCCACTATGCAGCCTTTCTTCTGGACTCCTGTCATGACAATAATGCTTAATCATATATACCTTTTAAACAGTTCTGTCTCTCATCTGTTTCAATGCAGTATACATAATTTATCCCAACTTTCTCAGTCTTCCCCCACCCCAACCCTATGTCAGTCCCATTTTACAACAATGGCAGTATTTGTCCTTTTGTGACTGATATATTTCACTCAGCATAATGTCTTCCAGGGTCCTCTATTTTGAATATGTCATGAGTTCCTTGTTTTTCATCATAGTATTCCATTGTGTGAATATACCACAGCTTCTCTATCCATTCATTTGTCGATGGGCACTTGAGTTGTTTCCAACTCTGCTATTGTGATCAAAGCCATGATAAACATGAGTGTGCGTATATATGTTTGGGTGGCGATTATGGCTTCTTTGGGGTGTATTCTGAGTAGTGGAATTAATGGGTCAAATGATATTTCTATTTGCAACTTTTTGAGAAAGCACCATACTGCCTTCTGTAGTGGCTCCACCATTTTACACTCCAACACTACCAACAGTAAATAAGGGTTCCAGTTTCTCCACAACCTCGTCAGCATCTGTTGCTGCTGTTCTGTTAAATTTTGTTGTTCTTACTGGGGTGAGAGGATATCTCATAGTTGCTTTGATTTGCCTCTCTCTTAGAGCTAGGGATTTTGAACATTTCTTCATGTGTTTGTTAGCCATCTGAATGTCTTTTTTGGTGAAGTGTCTGTTCATATCCTGAGCCCATTTTTCAATTGGGTTGCTTACCTTTATCTTGTTATGGTGCTTGAGTAGTCTATAAATTCTAGATATAAATCCCTTATCTGACATGTCATGACCAAATATTTTTCCCCATCCTGTGGCTTTCCTTTTTACTCTGTTGGAGAAGTTTTTGGATGTGCATAGGGATTTGATTCTTAGAAGGTCCCATTCATCTATTTTACCCTCTCCTGTTTGGAGATTTTTCAGGATGCTTGGAAGACTGTTGATGTTGTGGATTAGGACATTGAGAGTTTTTCCAGGCTTTTCATTAATGAAGTTTATAGTCCTTTATTTTAGTCCTAGGTTGATAATCCACCTTTATTGGTTTTTGTCTATAGAGTGAGATGTGGATCTTGCTTGGGTTTTCTGCAGATAGTTTTCCAGTTTTGTCAACACCATTTGTTAAAAAGGCTGTCATTTCCCCTCTTAACTGATTTCATCTCCTTGTAAAAAATCAATTGACCATAGGTAAATGGGCTGATTTCCGGGTTCTCAATTTCATTCCATTGATTTATGTGTCTGTCATTGTCCCAGTGTCACACTGTCTTGACCACCACAGCAGATTTCCTCATTCTTCTAAAACTTCAATAGTGCGGTTAATATTATTTCAATACCATAATTGAAATGCATTAATTCTTATTCAGTCCTCCTTGTTCACTGATCCGTATTCCGAAGCATATTAAACAATTGAAAATATCACAGTTTGCATCAAGCACAACTGAGTAACATCCTTGCTTTGTTAATAAGGTCTTTTACAGCAGTTTTGCCTATGGTAAATGCATCTTTTGATTTCTTGACTGCTACTTCCATAGTATTGATTGTGGATTCAAGTAAAATTAAATACTTGACAACTTTAATCTTCTCTTAATTTTTCATAATATTGCTTATTAGTGAAACTGTGAAATAGTTTTCTTTTCTTTATGACGGAATGTACTCTCCTTAGCTAATGAGGTGGCTGGTTGTTTCCAGTGCATGCATTTTCTCTCCATACCTCCCTTGCAAGCTCTTCAGGCATAGGGTTTCTCTTATCCTGTCTTGTCTTACAGCTTTAGTAACATCAGATGTTGCTGAATATAGGGAGGGCAGAATCCCCCAATTTTCCAACAGCTGTGAATTACTTCAATCTCTGTTTAGTATATATTTGTTCTTTTAAGACTTGTATTATTCAAACACAGCAACACCCTAATGCAACTCCTTACATGTCATACGATCCCTATCAACAGATTCGAAGAAAGAGGAAAGGGTATTTTGGGTTGTAAAAAGTTTACCAGGGTTTATAACTCTTCTCTCACTCCAAGGAATACTAGATTTAGAAACAGAACAGTACGGTGTTATTCTAAAATCTAGCATTTAAAAATCCTTGATGTTAGGTCTGAGTTTCTCCAGTGGTCAGATAGGAATATTAATAATTACCCTATGCACTTCAAGAGTCCTGGTGTCATAGTGCATGATATATCAAGCTAAATGAAGAGTCAGCAGTACAAATCGAAAAGGAAAAAAAATGTTGACAGTCTCTTGCAACGCCTTGGGTTTAAGCCCAATGAAGGATCTCCATCAGTTAGAACCTACCAGACAATAATGAGTTTGAGTTTCGGATACACATTTCACAAGATTACATAAAATAGTTTTACTGGGGTTTTGGGAAACCCTGGTGGCATAGAGCTGGACAACTAACTGAAATTTTGATGGTTTGAATACATCAATTGCTTTGTTATTGTTGTTGTTATGTGCCATCGAGTCACTTGTGACTCATAGTACAAGAGTCCTAAATTCTGTTCTGTCCTGTGCCAATCACACTGTCTCCAACACACCCACCCGAATACCCCAGTCACTGAATCAATCCACCTCATAGAGGGTCTTCCCTTCCTGCGCTGTCCCTCCACCCTACCAAGCATGATGTCGCTCTCCAAGGACTTGGTCCCTCCTTACAACATGTCCAAAGTATGTTAGACGGAGCCTCAGAATCCTTGCCTCCAGGGAACCACCCAGTTTAACCCTTTGCAGGATGAATCTGTTTGTTTTCCTAGCAGTCCATGGTACAGCACCACAGCTCAAAGGCATCAATTCTATGCTCCTTAGTCCCTGTCCAACTCTCTGATGCATAACAAGTGGTAGTAAAGACTGTGGCCTGTATCAGACGCACCTTAGTCTCCAGAGAGACACCATTGCTCTTCAGTAATTTGGAGAGGTCCCTAACAGCAGACTTTCCCATGGCAATACATCTTTTAATTTTCTGGCTACTGGTGCCTAGAGTGTTGACTGTGGAGCCAAGCGAACTAAAGCTGTGAACAATCTCAATCTCTTCACCATCCATAATGATCCTGCCAATTGGTCCAGTGGTGAGAATCTTTGTCTTCTTGACATTGAGCTTCAATCCATATTGGAGGCTGCAGTCCTTGACCCTCTGTAGCAAGTGCTTCAGGTCCTCCTCCGTTTCAGCAAGCAGGTTTGTATCATCTGCATAACGCAGATTGTTGATAGATTGTCCACCAATCCTGATGCCACATTTCTCCTCATAGAGCCCAACCTCCCAGATAATCTGTTCTGCATACAGGTTGAAAAGGTATGGAGATAGGACACATCCTTGGCATATGCCTTTCCCAATTTTGAACCATGCAGTGTTTCCTTGCTCTGTTCTGATGACTGCCTCTTGGTCCAAGTATAGGTTTCTCTTTAGCATGATCAAGTGTTCTGGGATTCCTATTCTTCTCAGAGTCTGCCACAGTTTGTTATCATCCACACAGTCAAATGCCTTTGCATAGTCAATGAAACACAGATACATGTGAGAAGTTGCCTCTCAAAAAAATTAGCACCCCTGGTACCAGCAGTCAGGACACAAGAAGACACATTGCACTAGGAAAATCTGCAGTTTCCAAATTATGTAGGAGTTGTGATGTCAGTTTGAAGACTAAGGTACATCTGATTCAGGCCATAGTTCTTCCAATAACTAGCTATGCATCTGACAGCTGGACAATGAATAATGATGACAGAAAAAGAATTGATGTCTTTGAGGTGTAGTGTTGAAGAAGACCCCTGAACATCACACGGATGGCCAAGAAAATGAACATATATGTCTTGGAGAAGGTGCAACTGGGGTGCTCTTTGGAGACAAGAATACTTTGGACATGCTGCTAGGAGGTGCTATTCCTTTGAGAAGGACATGATGCTGGGAAAGGTTGAGGGTTGGAGAAGGAGAGGAAGACCCTCAACTAGGTGGATTGACACGGTGACTACTTCAACAATCAGGAAGTGTGTCAGGAAGTGTAAAGGTGGCACAGGATAGAACAGGATTCAGATCTTTTGTTCATAGGTTTACTATGAGTCATACTCAACTCTTCGGCACCTAGCAGCAAAGACCACCTCCCATAAAGATGTACAATTACAGATGTACCCTTTACAGAGTCACCATAAATCGAACCACCTTAATGACAATGGATTTTAACCCCCATTTAATTGCTTGTTTATCATTTTTTAGAATTTGGGCAAGGAAACTTCATGTATAGTGTCTTCATGTATAGTGTCTAAAGTAAACTTCATAGTGTCTGCTTTTTTAGCTCAACATTATTTTTAAAGTTCATGTATCGGCTTACATGTAACTGGTTCATTTGTATTTTCTACTATACAGTAGTTAATGATGTTTTTAGAATCAGTAATATTGTTGGTGGATATTTGGATCCTTTTTAATGTTTCTAACACAATAAAACTAATAGGACAAAAAATCCAAACTCAACTTTGAATTAGTTTCAACTTTCAAGACAATGGACTAAGTTACCCAGATCTTCTACAACAAAGATACAAGAAACCAATTAAAGTAGATACAGATGTTAACACTGTAACCTTGTGTTTAAAAAGAAAAGGTAAAGAAGTGACGGAAAAGACTGAGTAAAAATCATAAATATGGTGAAATAGTAGTGAATCATCAGTTGACTTAATACAGTGAGGACATTTTGAATTTTTGTAAACACCATTCCTTTTGATTTTGACATAGCAACTTGATAATTGACTGTGCTTACTCCAGATGCAAAAGCACCTACATTGGTGGCAGGTGACCAGAAAAATGTCATATTTCCCTTATTCTCTGCACCCTCCCAGTGACTACAGGTAGGGCTATCTCCCATGCACACTCACCCAAGGGCTGATAACACCTCAACAGTTCTCCCATGGCCCCTGATTTGTCTGAAGTAAATTGGGCATAAGATACATAACCCCATGTTTAAAGCCATGACCTCTTTCCCTTCCTGGGCCAGTGAATTGTGCAGTACCAAATCAGAGTTCCTCCCCTGTCTAACTTCTGGATCAGCAAGAACTCTGCAGAGGAATCTGGAATCTTCCTGCCAGCTGATTTCTGGCCTATTGGCTGTGTAACAAGGAATGTCTCTCTGCTAGTTTGGGTAAAATGCTTGCCTGTCAGATATTGTTCTAAAGCTAAGCATCCAAATTAAGACAGATTAGGAAAAAGGATTGGCCATCTATTTCCAAAATAACAGGGCTTTGAAAATCCTATGTAAAATAGAGTACACTTAGATTAGACTAGCATATGTGACACCAGAGGCTGAGCCTTCTCATTGAAAAACATAAAGAAGGAGGAAAAGTTGCAAACAGATACTACTGATTAGAATGTGGAATGTGAGAAGCATGAATGTAGAAAAATTAGACATTGTTAAGGAAGAAATGAAATACATAAATATTGACATACTAGGCATTGGTGAAATGAGATGGATCAGCACGGGACATTTTGAATCAATCACATGACAGAAAATCAGTCACAGGGAATAAAAAGATGAGGAAAAAAATGGGCTAGATTCATAATTTAAAAGACCATTTCTAGAACCATCTTAAAATATAATATTTTTATAAGATAATATCTATATGCATACAAGGAAGACCTATTAACACCACCATAATTTAAATACACCAACAACCAGAGCCAAAGAAGAGGAAATAGAATATTTTTAACCAACTTTTGCAGTTAATAATAATGGGTGGCTGGAATGCAAAAGTTTGGGACAAGGGAAAAGGATCAGTAATCAGAAAACATGGTGACAGAAATGAGGCTAGAGATAGAATGATAGAATTTTGTACAATCAGTTACTTATTCCTTGCAAATATCTTTTATAAAAAAACATACACAGCAACTATACACATGACCTTACCTGATTTTTTTTTGTACAGGAAATCAGATTGGTTTCATCTGTAGAAAGAATCATTGGAGAAGCTCACTGTCAACTGTGAAATTAGAAATTAGACTAGGTGCTGATTGCAGTACAGACCACAAACTACTAAATAAAAATCCAAATTGAATCTAAAGAAAATTAAAACAAATCCACAAGAACCAAAATTTGACCTTGAATCTATCCCATCTGGATTTAAAAATCATCTTGGAAATAGGTTTGTGGCCTTGAACACTGATGAATGAAGACCAGATGAGCTGTGGGCGGATAGCAAGAATATCATTGATGAAGAATGCAAAAGGTCATTACAAAGACAAAGGATGAAGGAAAGACTAATATGAATGTCTGAAGAGACTCAGAATATTGCACTAGAATACCAAGAAGTTAAAGCAAAGGGAATCAGGAAGTTCATGAGTTGAACAGAAGATTTCAAAGGGCAGCTCAAGAAGACAAAGCAAAGAATTATAATGAAATATGCAAAAAACTGGAGTCAGAATATTAAAAGGGATTAACTCTCTCAACATTTCTTAACCTGAAGGAACTGAAGAACAAATTCAACCTCCAAGTGGAAATACTTAAGGATGCAATAGGCAGAATATTGAGTGACCCAGGAAACATCAAAATAAGATGAAGGAAGTACAGAGTCCCTGTACAAAAAAGAATTGGCTGACACAGAATTTAATGAATCAACATATGATAAAGATGCAATAATGATGAAGGAGGAAGTTCAAGCTTCAAGCTGCTCTTAAGGAATTGGTAAAAAACAAAGTCCCAAGAATTGATGGCATACTAATGGACATATTTCAATAAATTTGCCTGGGATTTGCTCACCAGGTTGTGCTGGGAAAACTGGCGGCCTGGAAGAGATCCATACTTAGATCATACCAAAAACAAGTGATTAAACAGAGTTTAGAAATTATCAAACAATACCACTAATATCACACACAGGCAAAATCTTGTTGAAAATTATCCAAAAAAGACTGAAATTGTACATCAACAGAGAACAGTCAGAAGTGCAAGATGGGTTTAGAAGAGGCCATGGCATTAGGGACATCTTAGCCAGCATCAGACAGATCTTGACTGAAAGCAGAGTGCACCAGAGGAATATTTATCTGTGTTTAATTGACTATGCAAAGACATTTTACTATATGGATCACAAATTGTGGCTAACATTGAGAAGAATGGAAATTCCCATACACTTCTTTGTGCTCATGCAAAACCTATACTTAGACCTGGAAGCAGTCGTCAGAGCAGAGCAAGGAAACACTGTATGGTTAAAAATGAAGAATGGAATGTATCAGGATGTGTCCTTTCTCTATGCTTTTTCAGTCTATATGTGGAACAGATCATTCAGGAGGCTGGACCTTAGGAGGAGAAGTGTGGCATCAGGATTGTAGAACGACTCATCAACAACCTACATTATGCAAATGATACAAACTTGCTCATGAAAACTGAAGAGTACCTGATGTGTTTGCTGCAGAAAATCAAAGATTGCTGTCTTCAATATGGATTGGAGCTCAACATAAAGAAAAAAAAGATTCTCACCACTGGGCCAATTGGCAACACCAATTGGTGACAGACGGAGAAGAGGTTAAGATTGTTAACAATTATAGCTTACTTGGTTTCACAATCAACACTCTTAGCATCAACAGTCATGAAATCAAAACATGAATTGCATTAGGAAAATCTGCTGTCAGGGACTTCTCCAGAGTGCTGAAGAGTAACTATTCTAGTTTAGAGACTAAGGTGTGCCTGATCTAAGCCATAGTCTTCTCAGTTACTGCTATACATCAGACAGCTGGACAATAACTAAGAGTGATTGAAGAAGAGTCAATGCCTTTGAGTTGTAGTGCTGGAGAAGAGCATTAAACATATCATAAATTGCCAAAAAAAACCAATTAGGTCTGCCCTTGAGAGCATGAAACTAAACTGCTCCTAGGAGGCAAAAATTTTAAAGCTCACTCTCATATACTTTGGATATGTTTTCAGAAAGAACTAGTCCTTGGGGAAGGACATCATGCTTAGAAGGGTAGAGGCACAGAAAAGGTAAGACCCTGGATGAGATGGATTGGCACAATAACTGGGGTAATGAGGGTAGATATGTTGGAGACATTGAGCCTGGCTTATGGTTAGGCAGGGTTCAGTGCTTAGGGTCACTATGCAGTCAACTCCATGCCACATAACAACAAAAAACAACAGATTCTACTTTGGAGACCAAGTCCTTTGCCCTCAACCTCTACTCAAGTCAACAGAAACCACTTGCAGAGTCAAGCACCCCATCCCCAGTATCCTACAGGTTGGAAGAGAGTCTATCAAAGTGTCCACCCAATTTTCTCCTTTCTTTTTATTTATTTTATTATTACTTTTTTCTCTTTTTTTCTTTTTCCACTTTTTATCCTTTTCCCTTCTCCTTCTCTTTCCCTTTCCCTCTCATTTTTTTTCTTAATTATGCTCATGATTAAAAATGGATATTGGTTTGAAATCAAGGAAGATGTGTTTCAGGTTGTAAACTTTCTCTATGTTGTTGTT
>NW_006399922.1:3997222-4000979 GCF_000299155.1 Elephantulus edwardii | reverse complement strand
TCAAGATACTAAAGAGCTGAACAGAAGATTCCAAAAGGCTGCTCGGAATGACAAAGCAAAATACTACAATGAAATGTGCGAGGAGCTAGAGTCAGAAACTTTCTCTATACCTATTCAAATTATATGTTGAGTGAATCATTTGGAAACTGAACTATATGAAGAAGTATGTGACATCAGAAGATTCATGAAAAACCTGTATTACAAATCATACAAACAATGATACAAACTTTCAGAAAGTAAGAAATCCTTGAAGTTTTTGAAGAACAAACATATAGCCTTCAATATGGATTATAGCTCAACATCAACAAAAATCCTCGTCTTTGGATCAATGATAGATGAAGAAAAGTTTTAAGTTGTCAAAGATTTCAATTTACTTGGATCCATAAGAAGCATTCATGGCAACAACAGTCAAGAAACAAACAAACAAATTATTTCACTAACTCTGAGAAGAATGGGAATCCCAGAACACTTGATCATGCTTATGTGAAACCTGTACTTGGACCAGGATGCAGTCATCAGAACAGAGCAAGGGAACACCACATGTTTCAAAATTGAAAAGGGCATATGGCAGCAATGTGTTCAAGTTCCATACCTTTTCAATCTATATGCAGAACAGCTTATCCGGGAGGCTGGGCTCTGTGAGGAGAAATGTGGCATCAGGATTGGAGGAAGAATCATCAACAATCTGCATTATGCAGAAGACACAATCCTGCTTGCTGAAACTGAGGAGGACCTGAAGCGCTTGCTGTAGAGGGTCAAGGACTGCAGTCTTCAATATGGATTGAAGCTCAATATCATGAAAATAATGGTTCTCACCACTGGGCTAATGGACAGCATCAGGATGGATGGTGAAGAGATTGAGATTGTAAACAGCTTTAGTTTGCTTGGCTCCATAATCAACACTCTTGGCACCAGCATCCAGGTAATTAAAAGACTTATTGCATTGGAAAAGTCTGTTGTCAGGGACCTCTCCAAAGTACTAAAGAGCAATGATGTCAGTCTAGAGATTAAGGTGCATTTGATACAGACCATGATCTTTGCAATCACTGGCTATGCATCAGAGAGCTGGAAAATGACTAGGGAGGATAGAAGGAGAATTGATGCCACTGAGCTGTGGTGTTAGTGAAGAGTATTGAATGCACCATGGACTGCTAAGAGAACAAACAGGTTCATCCTGGAGAGGGTTAAACCAGACTACTCCTTGGAGGCAAGGATTCTGAAGCTTCATCTGACATACTTTGGACATGTTGCAAGGAGGGACCAGTCCTTGGAGAGGGATGTCATGCTTGGGAGGGTGGAGGGACAGTGCAGGAGAGGAAGACCCTCGATGAGATGGATTGATTCAATCGCTGAAGTAATGGGAGTAGGTATGTCAAAGACAATAAGATTGGCACAGGATAGAGCAGGGTTTAGAGCTGTTGTACATAGGGTTGCTATGAGTCACAGGTGACTTGAAGGCACATAACAACAACAATAACAAGACCAAAAACTGTCAAGGATCTCTTTTTAAAAATATTTTATTTTATATTAGTTTGTATACAAATATTGTATACATTGTGTTTCACACTTTCCTTCATTCACATTGTGTTTCATACAATCATTCCCATACATTGTGTTTTATAAAATTAATCACCATTGAACTATGCTTACATTGTATTTTCAGGTTCCCACCGGATCCTTCCCATTTTCTTTACCCCCTCTCTCCAAACACTAAATTGTGTGACCCTGTGATTTCCTCTCTGTTCAACTTCACCCCTCTGCTCTCACCCCTTCTTCTTTGGACAATTGCCTGGTTTTCCCATTCTTCTCAAGGTTAGCCACAATTTTTTGTAATCCATGTAGTCAAAGCCTTTGCATAGTCAATGAAACACAGACAAACATTTCTCTGGAACTCTCTGCTTTCAGCCAAGATCGATCTAACAATGGTGTTTATGTCCCTAGTGCCACTGATTTTTCTAAACCCAGCTTGTATTTCTGCTAGTTCTCTGTGAGTGGATTGTTTCAGTCATTTTTGTATAGTCTTCCACTGTAACAGTATATTGACGGAGACTACCAGAAAATACAACCTAGGCTTAGAAGAAGTTATGTAATATTTTTCAAATTAATTGCCTCTGAGTACTGCATAGTATTTCACAGTGTGAATGTATCATAATTCTTAATCCATTCAATTATGGTTGGACATTTGAGCTGTTTCCATGTTCTTGTGATTGTGAATAATGCTGCAATAAACGCTGGTGTGTAAATCTCTTTGTCTCAGTTCTGATTTATTTGGAGTATATACCTAGCAGTAGAATAGCTGGATCATATGAAGTTCCTATATTCAGCTTTTGGAGGAAACACCAAACTGCCTTCCAGAGTGGTTGTACAATTCTACAATCTCACCAACAATGTATGAGTGTCCCAATCTCTCCATCCTATCTAATATTAATTGCTTGATGTCCTGTTAAACTTTGCCACTGTTACTGAGATGAGATGGTATCTCATTATGGTTTTGATTTACATCTCTCTGATTGCCAGTGATTTAAAACATTTATTCATTTGTCTGTTGCCTATCTGAATGTTAATGATCTCTTTAAAATGATAAAGAGTAGCTCATTGCCATCAAATAAGAATCAACTCATAGCTACCATTCTAGTGGATTTTCAGAAGGCTGTTAATACACAGAAAGAAATTGCCCATCTTTCTTCTGTGGAGTCACTGGTGGATTAGAACCACTGTAGAAGCTCTGCTTTTGGGTTAGCAATACATCTACCTACAGACTATACCAACAGAATGTTAAAGAGTAAGGTGTGCCTGAGCTAAGCCAAGATATTTTCAATTAGTTCATATGTCTGTGAAAGTTGGACAATCGAAAAAAAAAGATGGAAGAAGAATTGATGCCTTTGGGTTGTGGTACTGGTGAAGGGTATTGCCAAAGGGACAAATAAAATATAGAGAAGTGCAAACAGGGTGCTCTTTAGAAGCAAGAATGGTGAAACTTCATCATATATGCTTTAGTTATGCTGTCAGGAGGTGGCAGTATTGGGAATATATCACATTGGGAAAGTGAAGGGGGGGGGGGAAGTAACATGAGAAGAAGACCCTCAGTAAGAAGAGAAGACTTTCAATGACATAAATTTACACAGTGACTCAACAATGTGCTTAAGCATGGTGAAGATCATGAAGATGTTACAAAACAGGGCAAAGTTCTGATCTGTTTATCGCAGAGTTGCTGAGAGTTGTAGTGGATTTTATGGCAATTGATAAGAACAATTCTCATGTGTCATTTTCTTTTGCCCACAACCCTAGTTTGGGGAGAATTTTCATTGTTTTTATTTTTAAATTTTTTGTATCCCCTGTTGGGTTTTTAACCCTTTTGTTATATCTTTTTTTCTAATCTAATTATTATCTTTTTTGTGTTTGTGTAGTTTTTTTTAATCTTTTTTCCTTCTTGAATATTTTCTTTGTTGCTGTGGTTTATACACTCTCTCCTTTTTTTATTATTAAATTTTATTAGTTTTAGTGAACATTTACAGAGATTTTGGGTTTTCATTCATTCCTTGTTGCACTGTTTTCTCTACCCTCTTCCCCAGTTCATTCTTCTTTTCCCCCCCCCTTGAATGTCTGTTTTAATTGTCCAATTGCCACAGTGCTTGTCAAAGTCAGTTATGATCAATCTCCTATGTCAGTGTGTCCTTTGCCATTCCCTATCACTCCTCCCTGAGAGAGACTTCACCCTGAGTCATAAGGAAAAGGGGACCGTGTATTCTCTTAGCTA
>NW_006399922.1:3976661-3993262 GCF_000299155.1 Elephantulus edwardii | reverse complement strand
GACACACTGACAAAGAAGATTAATCAGAACTGGCTTTGACAAGCACTGTGGCATTTGGACAAGAACAAACTGGGAGGAAGGTAGAGAGAATAGTGCAACAATGAATTAATGGAAACCCAAAATCTCTGTAAATGTTTATGAAAATTAATAAAATATAATTATAGAAAAAAACGCTTCCTGAAACACTGGAGAAGTCAAATGACCCCTAGAATACCCTCACTTGGCAGAGATAATTATATACAAAGAAAAACTTATGCCTTGGAGATTACAAATGGAAGTACTGCTGAGAACGGTATTGTGAGAATCTAGGATGCGCCCAAACTGATACAAAGAGTAAAAGATTGCCACAAGAATTTATAAAAAAAAAAACAACATTGGTAGCAATATTACTTCCTGCAATCCATATTGAAGACTGCAGCTCTTTATTTTATGCAGCAAATGCTTCAGGTCCTCTTCAGTTTCATTAAACAAGGTTTATCATCTACATAATGCAGGTTATTGATGTTTGCCTTCAATCCTGGTGCCACATTCTTTCTCATAAGGTCCAGCCTCTCAAATGATCTGTTCCATATATAAATTGAAAATGTATGGAGAAAGGACACATCCCTGACATTCTCCTTTCATGATTTTGAATCATGCAGTATTTCCTTCTTCTGTTCTGATGAGTGCTTCCTGGTCTAAGTATAGGTTTTGAATGAACACAAGTGTTTTGGGATTCCCATTCTTCTCAATGTAAGCCATAATTTGTTGTGGTCCTAACAGTCAAATATTTTTGAATAGTCAGTAAAACACAAATAGACATTCTTTTGATAATCTTTATTTTCAGCCAAGATCCAGGTAACATTGGCAATGATGTCCCTAGTGTCAAGGCCTCTTCTAAAGCCAACTTGCATTTCTGGCAGTTCCCTGTCAATTACTGTTGCAATTATTTCTGGGTAATATTTAGCAGTATTTTGCTTATGTATGATATTGGTCATATTGTTTAATATTTTCCACACTAGTGGACCATTTTGGAAGGAATGAGAATAAATATAGATCTCTTCCAGGTCCTCCAGATTTTTTGGCACATGCTGGTAAATACATCTAGGGATACATATGTTTGTTAAAATATGTCAACTGAAATTCTATCAATTCCTGGGCTTTGTTCTTGGCCAGTTCCTTCAGAGCAGCTTGAACTTCTGCTTTCATCACCATTTCCTCTTGATCACGTGAAATTCTTCTGTGTCAGCCAATTCTTTGTGGTATGGTAGCTCTGTGTATTCCCTCCATCTTCTTTTATCTCCCTTTCCATCTTTTTTGATGCCTACTGAATAATTCACTATTCTGCAGATAGCATCTTTAAGTATTACAACTCGAGGATTGAATTTGTTCTTCAGTTACTTCAGCTTGAGAAATGTCAAGTGAGTATGTCCCTTTTGGTTTTATAACTTCAGCTCTTTGCAGATTTTGTTATAATGTTTTGCTTTTTCTTCCTGACCTGCCCTTTGAAATCTTATGTTCAGCTCCTTAACTTTCTGATTTCTTTCTTGTCTTTACTTTGGCTTCACAGCATTCTGAAACACAATACTGTGAATGGCATGATAATATCCATATGCATAGAAGGAAGATCTGTTTACACCACTATCATTCAAATATATACACCAACACTCAGAGCTAAGAGAAAGATAGAGAAAAATTCTACCAACTTTTGGAGTTGGAAATCATTTGAGTATAGAACCAAATTCATAAATAATAATTGATTACTGGAATGCAAAGTTGAGAACAAAGAAGGATCAGTAATTGGGAAAATATGGGCTTGGTGAGAGAAATGAAGATAGAATTTTGTACAGTCAATGGTTTATTCATTGCAAATATCTTTTATAAAAGACAAAAATGGACTTGTTGGCCTACACAGGAATCAGATTGATTACATCTGTGGAAGCAATCTTTGGAGAATCTGAATATCAGCTGTGAAAGGTAGGCAAGGAAGTGACCATCAACTACTCATGTGAAAGTTCAAACTGAATCAAAAGAAAATTAAAACAAATCCACAAAAAACCAAATTTTTACCTTGAATCTATCCAACATGAATTTAAAAACCATTTCAAGAACAGCTTTGAGACCTTGAAAACTAATGAGTAAAGACCAGATGAGCTGTGGGATTATATCAAGAATATCATCCATGAAGAATGCAAAAGGTCATTGTAAAGACAGAGGAAGAAGAAAACACTGAGATGGATATCAGAAGAGACTGACTATTGTGTAACATTTTATAGTTATTATAGTTGTTTTAGTTAAATATAATCATTTCAGGAGAAATGGGAGAAAAACAAAATTCACATAAATAATGCAAGAGAACACAATATAAATTTCATCCTTGTATTTTATACATTGATGGCCCTGCTGATGTGCCCAAATTATACATTGTTTCTTTTTTATGTCTTTTTTTATAACAGAAAGAGAGCTCTGATAGCTTAGTATGTACACTAGATAGTATACTACTGATCCAAAGGCCATATGTCTCAGCAATTAAATCCATTTGCCCCTCCAAGGGACAAAGATGGGCAATCCACTTCTGCACAATTTACACAACTCAGTGGAGTGTCAGCTATGAGTTTCAACTAAACAGCAGTTGAGTTTGAGATTTATTTTTTTCTTTGGAGCATTATCAAGATAGTTATTTCAAAGGATTCTATGTGACACTTTCCCAAAAGGATTCAATAGTTTGTTGCTGTTGTTGTTATGTGCCATCGAGTCACTTGCAACTCATAGTCACCCTATGCACAACAGCTCTGAACCCTGAGCCAACCACATTGTCTCTGCCAAACCTACCCCCATTAACTCAGTCAATCCATCTCATCCAGGGTCCTCCTCTTCTGTACTATCTCTCCACCCTTCCAAGTATTATGTCCCTCTCCAAGGACTTGTTCCTCCTTGCAACATGCTCAAAGTATGTCAGACATAGCTTCTGAATTCTTGCCTCCAAGGAGCAGCCTGGTTTCACCCACTCCAGGATGACCCTATTTGTTCTCCTAGCAGTCTATTCAGTACTTTTCTTCAGCACCACAACTTGAAAGCATCAATTAGCCTTCTATCGTCCTTAGTCATTGTTCAGATTTCTGATGCATAGCAATTGACTGTGAAGGCTATGGCCTGAAACAGGTGCATCTTTGTCTTTAGACTGACACTGTTGCTCTTCAGCATTCTGGAGAGTTACCTCACAGCAGTTTCCCAATGCAATTCATCTTTTATTTCCTGACTTCTGGTACCAACGGTGTTGATTGTGGAGCCAAAGAAGCTAAAGCTATAAACAACCTCAATTTTACGTCTATCATGATGCTGCCTATTGGCCCAGTCATGAGAATCTTTGTTTTCTTTTTTTTTTTCCCTATAATTATATTTTCTTAATTTTCACAAACATCCACAGAGATTCTGGGCCTCCACCCACTCATTGCCGCACCACCCTCTCCACCCTCCTCCCAGTTTGCTCCCGTCCAAACGCCACAGTGCTCGCCAAAGCCAGCTCCGACCAATCCTCCCCGCCAGTGTATCCCCCGCCACTCCCCACCACTCCTCCCCGAGAGAGACCCCACCCCGAGTCACAAGGAAAAGGGGACGGCGCACTCTCCCAGCCACCCCCCGCTGAAAAGGGACGCCGCGGGCCCCAGGGTGAAGACCCTCTCCCACCACTCCAAAGGGCCCCCCTGGCAGCAGGAAACACACAGACCACCATGGAGACTGATCCCGGAATTCAGACGCACTCCCATTGATTGCGCCTGGCCGCACATGTACACACCCTTCAAGATGTACCATGGGGGTGCCGCAACCCAGAAGACACGAACCCGACCAACAAGCCATAGGTACATGAGTCCAAAAACCATGGAAAAGCAAAAGAAAAGACTCCCCCACCGTCCTACAAACACTCCCCCAGGTCCCCTCCACCATGCAGCCCTCGCTCCAGTCTCCTGTGATGACAGAGACACCCAGCCACATCCCTCCCCCAGACGGCTCTCTCCCTCCTCTGCTCCAGCGCAGCACACACCATCGAACCCATTCCACTCAGTCTCTCCCCAACCCCAAGGACAGTCCCATTCCACAACAGCGGCACCATGCAATACCCGTCCCTTTGTGACTGGGACATTTCACCCAGCACAATGCTCTCCAGAGTCAACCATCCCGAACAACATTGCATGAGTTCCCTGTTTTTCAATGCAGCACAGCATTCCACTGTGCGAATATACCACAGCTTCTCTAGCCATTCGTTTGTTGATGGGCACCTAGGTTGTCTCCAACTCCTTGCTATTGTGAACAAAGTTGCAATAAACATGGGTGTGCACATATCTGCTTGGATGTCAGCCATGGTCTCCTCAGGGCACACTCCCAGTAGTGGAATTGCTGGGTCAAATGGCATCTCCATCTGCAACTTCTTGAGAAAGCGCCATACTGCTTTCCACAGGGGCTGCACCACTCTACACTCCCACCAGCAGTGAATAAGGGCTCCAGTTTCTCCACAACCTCGCCAGCATTTGTTGCCTGTCTTTGTTTTCTTGATGTTAAGCTTCAATCCATATTGAAGACTCCAGTCCTTGACCTTCTGCAGAAAACGTCTCAGACCTTCTTCAGTGTTGGCAAGCAAGATTGTGTCATCTGCATAACACAGATTGTTGATGAGTCTTCCTCCAATCCTGATGGTACACTCCTCTTCATAGAGCCCAGCCCCCCCTCAGATAGATTGGAACAATATGGATAGAGGATGCATCCCTGACATGCATCTTTCCTGATTTTGAACCATGCAGTTTTGTTCTGTTCTGTTCTGACAACTGTCTCCTGTCTCTTATTTACATCTAAATTCTAAATCTGTTGTTTTAGAATTTTTTCAAAATCTTATAAGTACATTCCATTGAGTCATAAGTGACTCATAACTGACCCTCTACTGGGTTATCAGAGACTGCCAATTGCACAGAAAGAAGTTGCCCATCTTTCTCCAAAAGAGCAGCTGGTGAAGTCAGATTGCCCGCCTTTGTGTTGGGAATGTAACTTCCTACTCAACCAGAATTGTTATTGTTGTTTTTGTTAGGTGCTTTCAAGTGGAGTATAACTAATAGTATCCTTGTGCACATGTCTGAGCCCTGTCCTATCTTGTGCCATCCTCGCAATCTCTGACTCACCCAAGCCCAATGCTGCAGTCAGTATGTTGTTGTTTGAGGGTCTATGTCTCCTTTGCCACACCTTCACCTTTCTAAACATGAGGTGCCTCTCCAAGAAATAGCTTCTCCTCGCAACATGTCCAAGATATGTGAGGCAAAGCTTTATCATCTTTGCCTCTAAGGAGCACTCTGGCTCTACCTTCTCCAATACATACCTGTTTGTTCTTTTGGCATTCTAGGGGATATTCAATACCACAATTTAAAAACATCAATTCTTCAGTAATCCTTTTTCGTTTAAAAATTAAATCGTTTTAAAAGTATTGCAATAATATTTTCATTTAAACTGTACTTGAACCTAAGATTTATGCACATTTTGAAACAAATTCTATAAACTGCACTTAAATGGAAGCATGTCCCTCCCCTCAATTGGATTACAATAAAAACCAAAACTACTTCTATTGGACCAATTCTGTCTCATAGAGACTGTATAGAACAATATAGAGCTGCTCCACAGAGTTTCCAAGAGTGCAATTCTTTACAGGTTGAGACTGCCTGCTCTTACTCCCTTGGAGCAGCTGATGGGTTCAGTTAGTACCCCAATGATTAAATCACGGGGTCACTAAGGTTCTTTAAAGCTTTGGTCAAGTTAACATAAATCTCCAAGTTGAAGCAACGGAAGAGTTTCAGGAAGAGAGCACCGAAAACTAATACAGTTTCATTGAAACCATAGAGGAGCCATCTAAACTCAAGAAGTTAGTCTTAAGGATTTCATTTTGGAAACCTCAAGCCTCTTGTCTCTATCGTAGTCCACAATGTGGCAGCATTGTGACACTGGGAAATTTTCTTTTCCCTTAGACCTGACAGCTTGGACCAATCCTTGGAGAGGGACATCATGCTTAGAAAAGTGGAGACACAGCACAAGAGACGAAGATCCTAGATGACATTGATTGACTCAGTGACTAGATTAATGGGGGCAGGTGTGTCAGAGATGCTGAAATTGGCTCAGAATAAAGAAGAATTCAGATATTTATATATGAACAAAAGGCTTGAAGCCCCTCTACAACTATTGACATTTATCAAAATTCATAGGGTTTCCAGAGGCATTTCATTTAGGAAGTGGGGGGGGGGGAATATATATGTACATTCAGACACATGTACATATGGGTTGTTATGAGTTGGAATTGACTCGATGGCACATAACAATAACAACAACAAGCTGGCACACAACATGACTCTCTTCAGTCTGGTTTCAGAAGTCCTTCTGCATGGGGACGGAAAGACCCTTAATTCAACAGCCTTTCAGGAGCAGGAAGTAAACCTTGCCTGTCTTACTCCAAGCTTACTCCTGGATTGGTGATTTTTATTTACTAGTCCACACTGCCATCTGCTGGTATGGCTATTTTTCTTTGTTAAGCATTTGCAGTGTCTTTCTAGCAGTTCTTAGACTTTGCTTATATTTTGCTCTACAGTTAATATATTTGAAGTGTCACTTCACTTCAGGTATGAACTATTTTCAATAATATTAAGGAAAGCACTTCACAAATCAATTCATGGAACACACACTACTGATGTATCTAAAAATAGCTGGGTAACTGAGCATTCCAAGTCTCTGGTATAATTATGACTTAAAACTTGTCAGCTGTTTGCCCAGTAATTATAGTTTATATTAAGCAAGTAAATCTGATGGGTATATATCTGTTTGAGCATGGGGTTAACAATATTGGTGAAAGAGCATCACATTGTCATTTCGCAGTAAGTCCATAGTAATTAGCAGACTGTTGGGGGGGGGTTATACATGCAAATAAATACTTTGTACAACAGTGTATGAAGATGACAGACAACAGCTTCATGAGAAGCACTGATTTGTAATTATCACAGATTAATTCAGAAACACCAGTTAATACATGCAGTCAATATATACTTCTACAGCTAGCTCAGGGATTTGGTGCTGAACCCACCAGCTGCCGCACAGGCAGCTTGGAAGACCCCCAGAAGGGATTTTAGTCTGTGCTATAGAAATTGTTGTTTGTTTGGTACTGTGGACTGAGAACGTGCTCATAGCCGACCTTCCAGCAGATTTTCAGAGGCAATAAATAATATGGGAGGAGACTGCCTTTGTGTCTCCTGAGGAGGAGCTACCTGGTAGATTTGAACCACGTGCCATTGAGTTGACAGTGCAGCTCTTTACCACTAGGACTTTAAAGAACTGGAATGGACTTTATAGGCATTATGAATCAGATACTCATATAATCTACTATGACATAAATGACAAATTGAGAAGAAGTAGTATTACATTCATCACTTTAAAAAAATAACAAAGCAATAAAAACGCCAAGAAGTGCCCTGAAGTACAGTGCTGTCAGTGATAGAATAACACTCATACTCATACCAGGAATATGTGTTAATATAAACAACATTCAAATTTATACACCAACAACTAAAGTCAAAGTTGAAAGAAGTGAGGATTTCTAGCAACTTTTACAGTCTAAAATGGATCAAACATATTATTAAAGTGTGTTAATCGTTATTGGTGACTGCAATGCAAAAGTTGGAAACAAATAAAAAGAAATGTTTACTGAAGAATATTAAACCAGAGAGTCAAAGCATGATCCCAATTCCACCCCACCCAAATATAGAAACCACCTCAAAAATAGATTTGATGCACTAAGCACTAGTGGTCAAAGACCAGAAGAGCTATGGGATACTGTCAAGGACATTGTACATGAAGAAAGCAAAGGGTCACTAAAAAGACAAGAAGAAAAAAAATTAGAGTGTATATCAGAAGCTATTTTGATGATATGAACTTATGTATAAAATATCCCAAGGAATAAGCAAGAAAATGGCTGTGTCTAATGGACCAATTCAGCAAAGTGTCAGGGTACAATATAAAAATGCAAAAATTAGTCAAGTAACTATAGTAACAAAAAGACTGAAAGGAAATAAGAAACCAGTACCATTTAAAATAGTCACTCAAAAGATTAAATGTTTAGGAATAAATCTAACCGGGAATACAAAAAACTCATGTGGAAAAAAACCGATAAAACTCTATCCTAACAACCCAAAGAGGTCTTTGTTGTTATAGTTACTGTTATGTGCCAGAAAGTCTTCTGTGACCTATAGTGACTCTATGTAAAATAACTCTGAATCCTGCCTTCTCTTGAGCCAATCTCACTGCCTTCAATGCACCTGCTTCCATTATTTCAGTTATTGTATCAATCCATCTCATCCGGGGTCTTCCTTTCCTGCACTGTCCTTCCATACTTTCAAGCATGATGTCCTTCTGCAAAGACTGACCCCTCCTGGCCACATACCTAAAGTATGTAAGAGGAAGATTAAAAATCCTTGCCTCCAAGGAGCAAGATAGACCTCTCCAAGATAGACCTATTTGTTCTCTTGGCAATCCATGTTATGTTCAGTACTCTTCTCCAGCACTATAAACCAAAGTCATCACTTCTTCTTCTATCTCCCTTAATCATAGTCCAGCTCTCTGATGCATAGCAAGTAATTGCAAAGACCATAGCTTAGATCAACACACCTTAGTCTTTAGAGTGACATCATTGCTCTTCAGCACTCTAGAAAGGTCCCTAACAGCAGCTTTTCCTAAAGCAATTTGCATTTTGATTTCCTGACTGCTGATGCCAGTAGTGTTGCTTGTGGACCTGAGCAAGCTAAAATTGTTTAACAAGCTCAATCTTTTCTCCATCTATCATGGTACTGCCAATGAACCCAGTGATGAGAATCTTTGTTTTCTTAATGTTGAGCTTCAATCCATAATGAAGCCTATAATCCTAGACCTTCTGCAGCAAATGCCTTAGATCTTCCTCAGTTTTGGCAAGCAGGGTTTTATCATCTGCATAACACAGGCTGTTAATTAGTCTTTCTCCAAACCTGATACCACACTCCTCCTCATAAAGTCCAGCCTCCCAAATGATCTGTTCTGCATAAAAATGGAAAAGGTATGGAGATGGGACACATTCCTGATCCACTCCTTTTCTAATTTTGAACCATGCAGTATTTCCTTGTCCTGTTTTAATGACTGCTTCCTCATTCAAATATAGATTTTGCATTACCACAGTTAATTGTTCTGGGATTCACCTTCTTAGATCAACCACAATTTGTTATGATCCACACAGTCAAATGCAAAGCCAAAGCATGAGACGAAGCTTTGTCATCCTCTAAGGAGCACTCTGGTTGTACTTCCTCTAAGATATATCTGTTTAGGGGGGTTTTGGCAGTCCATGGAATAGTCCGTACACTTCTGCAATACCCCAACTCAAAGGCATCAATTATTCTATCATTCTTATTCATGATCCAGTTCTCAGATGCATAGCAAGTTATTGAAAAGATCATGGCCAGAATCAGATACACCTTAGTTTTTGAACTGATATCATTTCTCTTCAGAGAAGTCCTCTGCAGCAGACTTTCCCAGTGTAATACATCTTTTGATTCCCTGACTCTTGATACCAATGGTGTTCATTGTGGATCCAAGTAAGATGAAGTAATTGATACTTTCAATGTTTTCTACATCTATCATGATGTTGCCTATTGATCTAGTTGTGAGGATTTTTGTCCTCTAAATGATGAATATATCATTTATGTTCTTTGATCTTCTGCCACAAGTGTTTCAAGTCCCCCTCACTTTCAGCAAACCAAGTTGTGTCATCTGTAGATGACATCTGCAAGTTGTTGATGAGTCTTTTTCCAATCCTGGTATCACATTCTTTTTCATAAAACCCAGTTTCTTAAATGTATCTTTTGCCCATACCTAGTCAATCTGTATGCTGAGAAAATCATTTGCAAAATGAGAAACCTCCTCAAAATGGAATCCTTGTATGCATCAAAATCCTTCTCCAAAAGAGTAAAAAGAGAAACTAAAGACTATGAAAAAAAAATATTTGGCAATGACTCATTCTAAAATTTGTAGAAAGACAACAGGCTCATTCTAAAATTTATAGAAAACACTAATGCCTAAACAAGAAAAATATAAATAGTCCAAATGGGCAAAGGGGATAGATAGATAGATAGATAGATAGATAGATAGATAGATAGATAGATAGATAGACAGATACTACCAAAGATATTCATTTGGGCAACAAACACAAGCAGAAATGCTCAAAAATATTAACTATTAATGTGATGCAAACTGAAATAACAATAAGATATCATATCACACTATTAAAAACAGAAAAGGTAAACAAGACAGCAAATTAAGAAATGCCACCCAGAGTGTCCAGATTGGAGCTCTCATACACTGTTGTTAAAAATCAACCCATTATTTCTTTGCCATCTAGTCAGAACTGACCCACGGCTGACTCTCCAGCAAGTGTTTGAAGGCTATAAAACACAGGGAGGAAACAGTTGATCTTTCTTCCAAGGAATCTCTGTTGAATTCAAACTATCAGACAGATGTCTTTGGATTAGCAGCACAACTCCCTTACAGACTGAGTTTCAACTGCTGGTGGAATGTGCAATGGTGCAACTACTATGAAAAGCAATTTGGTGCTTCCTTAGAAAGTTGAGGATAGAAATACCATTTGATCCAACAATCCCACTACAAACTATACGTCCCAAAGAAATGAGATTTTTTGACAGGAACTAACATATCAATATATATTTTATTGCAGCATCATTTACAATAGCAAAGTGTTAGAAACAGTTCAATTGCCCACCCACAGATGAATGGCTGAAGAAACTAATACATTAACATAATGGATTACTCTCATCACTGAAATATAATTAAGAATTCACTTAAATAATTCACGACATGGAAGAATCTTAAATTATGCTGGGAGACATAAGTCAATCACCAAAGGGCAATTATGGTATAAGACCATTAATAAAAGAGCTAAGTATGCAGAACAGATCATTCAAGACGCTGGGCTATAAGAAGAGGAATGTGGCATCAGGATTGGTGGAAGAATCATCAACAACCTGTGTTATGCAGATGACACAATCCTGCTTGCTGAAATAGAGGAGGACCTGAGGCTCTTGCTGCAGAAGATCAAGGACTACAGCCTCCTATACGGACTGAAGCTAAATGTCAAAAAAACAAAGATTCTAACCACTGGGCCAATTGGCAAAATCAGCATGGATGGTGAAGAGAATTAACAGTTTTAATTTACTTGGCTCCACAGTCAACACTCTTGGTAACAGCAGCCAGGAAATCAGGAGACGAATTGCATTGGGAAAGTCGGCTGTGAGGGACCTCTCAAGAGTACTGAAGAGCAACGATGTCAGGCCGGAGACTAAGGTGTGCCTGATCCGGGCTATAGTCTTCGCAATTATGTGCTATGCATCAGAGAGTTGGATAGGGTTGATAGAAAGAGGATTGATGCCTTTGAGCTGTGGTGCTGGAGAAGAGTGTTGAATATACCATGGACTGCTAGGAGAACAAACAGGTTTGTCCTGGAGAGAGTGAAGCCAGAGTGTTCCCTGGAGTCAAGGATTCTGAAGCTTCGTCTGACATATTTTGGGCATGTTGCAAGGAGGGACTGGTCCTTGGAGAGGGCCATCATGTTTGGCAGAGTAGAGGGGAGGCAAAGAAGAGGAAGACCTTTAGTGAGATGGATCGATTCTGTGACTGGAGCGGTGGGAATAAGTGCGTTTGAAAGGGCTAGGTTGGCACAGGATAGAACAGCATTTAGAGCTCTTGTACATAGGGTCGCTATGAGTCGCAAGCGACTCGATGGCACATAACAACAACAACAACAACAAGTAAATATTTACATAGAGTTAGTACCAATATTGAAAGTTTTTAACAAGAATAGGAAGGGATGGATAGAAGGGGAAAATCAATAAATTGAATGAAGGGAAAGACAATACACAATAGGAGATTAAGGTAACTAATTAATTTATTATAATCGTCAATAATACTTAACGTAATAAGGCAAAATGACTATAAATGATTATTTGAAATATCAATACAATTTATAAACTTCTACTCAAATAAAAAGTAAATTTAAAAAATAAAAGGGACTCTAACATGCTCAAAACCAATGGTGTTGATAAAAGAATGCCAAGCTGCATTGAAGGCATTGGCAAAAAATAAGATTTCAAATACTGATGGAATACGAATTGAGATGATTCCTCAACACAAGCAGCCTGGGATGTGCTCACTCTGTCTATACCAAGAAAATTGGAAAATAGCTACCTTACTAATTGCTTAGAAGATGTCTGTATTTGTGCCCATTTGGAAAAGAAAGAAAAAAGCTGAGTCAACAGAAAGTGGAAATTATCAAACAATATAATTAATATTGCCTACAAGTAAAACCTTGCTGAAGATAACTTAAAAATGACTGAAGCAGTACATCAACAGAGACTGGACAGAAATCCAGGTTGGATTCAGAAAAATACATGAAATGATGATGACATTGCTGATGTTGGATAGATTTTGTGTTTAGCCAGAATACTTCCTCTAGCTTCTCATATTATTTGTATATAGATTGAGTAAGTGTCATGAAATGATACAATCTTGATGGACTCTTTCCTGGTTTTAAAACACATAATATGCCCTTGTTTTGTTTAATTGACCACTTGTTGGCCTATGTAAGATTCCACATTATCACAAAGAACTATTCTGGTATTCCCATTCTTCTTGATGTTATCCATAATTTATTATGGTCAAGTGCTTTTGTATAGTGAATAAAACACAAGTGTTTTATTAGTTCATTGTTTTTCAATGCTGTATAATATTCCGTTGTGTGAATATACAACAGTTTTTCTATCCATTCATTTCTTGATGAGGAATTTGGCTGCTTTCATCTCTTTGTCACTGTGAATAATGTTGTGATAAGCATGGTGTGCATACATTTGTTTGTGTTACAGCTCTAATTTCTTTAGGGTATATTCCAAGTAGTGGGATAGCTGGGTCAAATAGTATTTCTCTTTTCAACTTTTTGAAGAAGTGCCAGACTGCCTTCCCTAGTTGTAGCATTTTCATTTTCACCAGCAATGCATAAGAGTTCTGCTCTTCCTGTTTAATTATCACCAGCATTTGTTGTTTGTTGTCCTGCTGTGTTTACTATCGCTACTGGAATGAGATGATAGCACCTTGTTGTTTTGATTTGCATTTCTCTGGAATCAATGCCTTTGAGTTTTGGTGTTGAAGAGAGTACTTAATAGCCCATGGACTGCCAAAAGAACAGATACATCTTAGAGAGAGTACAGCCAGGGTACTTCTTGCAGGCAAGGATGGTGAATCTTTGTCTCACATACTTTAGACATCTTGTCAGAAGGGGCCATTCCTTGGAAAAGGACATCATACTTGGAAAGGTAGAAGGTCAGCACAAGGGAGGAAGACCCTCAATGAGATGGATTAACACAGTGACTATAACAATGGGCTCATGTATATCAGAGTTGAGGATGACACAGTACAAGGAAAGGTTTAGCTTTATCATCCACCGAGTTGCTATTAGTTGTAGTCAACTTAACAACAACTAGTAATTTTGAGCATATCTTTATATGTTTGTTGGTCATCTGACATTCTTCTTTTTCAAAATGTTGAAGGCATGCAGTTCAAGGCCACCAGCTGCTCCATGGAAGAAGGATGAGCAATCTCCTCCCATGTGATTAACTTCCCCTGAAAATCTGCTGGAGGGCCAGCTATGGGTCAGTTCCAACTTGATGATAACCAACAACAAACACAATTCATTTTCTGTACCCATTTTGAGATTAGGTTGTTTGTCTTTTTCTTGTTGAGGTACTTGAGTATTCTATAAATTTTAGTTACGTGTCCCTCATCAAATGTGCCATCACCAAGCATTTTTCAAGTTTGTGAGCTCCCTTCTATTCTATGGAAGAAGTTTTTTATGCACACAAGGATTTGAGTTTTAGGTTTAATTCATCTGATTTATCATTTTCTGATTATGAAGTTTAGATTGTGCTTGAAAATCTAATCATCCCATAAATAAACGCTTCTAGATTTGTGTTCTCACTCTTGTGTGCTCTCTCTCTCTCTCTCTCTCTCTCTCTCTCTCTCTCTCCCACACACACACACACACACACACCCCACACACACATTCTTCAGTTTTGCGTTTTACACTTAGGTCCCTAAGTTTATTTCTGTGCATGGTGTGAGGTGTGGATCTTGCTTCACTTTTTTGCAGATGGATGTCCAATTTCCGAGGTCACCATCATTTATGAACAAGGCTGTAATTTCCTTACTTAACTGGCTTTGTCTCCTTGTCAAAGATACATTAACTATAGGTAGATGGGTTGATTTCTGTGATCTCTATTCTATTCCATTGATCTATGTGTCTTTCATCATACCAGCATCATGTTGTCTTGATTACTACAACTGTGGAGTAGGTTTTGCGATCAGGGAGTATGGTACTTCCTACTTTGTTTTTCTTTCTCAGTAGTGTTTTACTTCTTCAGGATCTCTTGCCTTTCCAGATAAAATTAGAAATTACCTTTTCTGTATCATTGAAGAATGTCATTGGTATCTGTATTGGTATAGCACTGAACTTTAGGTAGAATTATCATTTCCATTATATTGAATCTCCTAAGTTGGCCATGGCACTAGGGATATCATTGCTGTTGTCAGATAGATCAGGATTGAAAGCAAAGAATTCCAGAAAGATGTTTATTTATATTTTATTGACTATGCAAAGGCATTTGACTGCGTGGATCACAACAAATTAAGGCTAACAATGAGAATATGGGAATCCCAGAACTGTTAATAGTTTTCATGTGAAAACCAAGAAGCTATACTCCAAACAGAGCACAGAGCACTGGATGATATAAAATCAAGAAAGCTGTATGTTATTTCTACATTTTTTCTCCATTCCTGTTCCATTTTTATGCCTAAGAAATCATTCCAGAGACTAGACTTTATGAAGAAGAGTGTGGCATCAGAATTGGAGGAAGATTCATCAACAACCTGCCTTTTGTAGATGCAACAGCCTTGCTTGCCAAAAGTGAAGAGGACTTGAAAATGCTTGCTCCATAAGAGCAAAGACTATAACCTTTGAGAAAAGAGCAAATGTAACATGCATGTGGCTGAGTCTGAATTCTACTTACTTCATAAAGGGGAACTGTGTCTATTACTAATAACCATAGTACCAAAATAGCTACAAGGTCAGACATGCCACTCCCCATACTCCTGTACCTTTTTCTCCCAACCATTGGGTCCGATGTTCATTACAAGGCTCACAGAGTTTACTTACAGTCGTGGAGTTTATCAGGAAAATAGTTGGGTAAGGCAAAGAATATCACACAATACAAGTCTAGTTTTAGTCTAGCAGTCCCAAGCCAGATTAACAGCAAAACACAATTACCCAATTAGCGAAATACAGCTTCTCAATCTAACAGTGAAAATCTTGGCCCAGTTAGTTCAGCAGCACAAATACAAGAAGCATCTGGTTTCCTTAATTAGTGCAGCAAATTTTATCTCAGAGCACTTACAAATCAGCTTTTCCTTCAATCATTCAGCAAGCAAAACCTTTAACTGTGCCTTTATCGCCCAGGTTCCTCTGGCTACACCAGGCCACAGTCTATTCAGAATCTATCAGATTCAGGGGGTGGGAGGGGTGTAGAGTGTGAATCATAGGGTTGCACAATTCAATGGGTGGGTAGGGTGAAGGAAATGGGAAGTATCTTTTTTATTATTATTAATTTTTTTTGAAACAGTAAAGTACCTGTCACCCCTGTATGGTGTTAATGGGGTCCAGCAGTCACTACAGCAAGGACTACAGTTAACAGAGTCAATGATGCGTACAACAAGGATTAGTAATATTAAGTCTTTTGGATATGGAGCTTCAGTGGGTTTGCAGGATCTTTTGACTGTCTATCTTGATGGAAGGTACTCTTCCTGAAGGACAAAGAGGTCAGCTGGTCATACGTGGGTGTAGTGGATCCAGGTTGCAATGCTGTATACTCTGAGTGCAGTAGAGGTCACGAGGACTACCACATAAGGCCCTTCCAGCGCGGTCCCAGGCTTCCTCGCTGATGTCGCTTGACGAACACCCAGTCACCGGGCTGGTTGGTATTGGTGAGGTTCTGGCGGTGGTCCAGATTCATATAAGGCCTTTAGTCTGGTCAAGATGTCTCTCTGGGTCCAATGGGGGGCATGAAGGGAACGGACAAGTGTATTATCATCATTATCTAGGTCATTAATTATTTTGGTTTGCAGGCTAGGTACAAAGGAGGGGGTCTTCCAAACATAATTTCAAAAGGGGTTAAACCTAGTTTATATGGGGTGTTATGCACCCGGAAAAGTGCATAGGGAAGGAGAGCCAACTAGTCCCCGCCAGTCTCCTTGGTCAATTTTGTCAGGGTCTCTTTTTGGGTTCTAGTCATTCTTTCTACCTGTCCTGAACTTTGGGGCCTGTATGCACAATGTAATTTCCAATCTGCCCCAAACACTGATACCAGTCCCTGAACTACTTTGGACACAAAAGCTGGTCCATTATCAGACCCTAGCATAGCAGGGAAACCATACCTTGGCAGGAGCTCTTCTGACAACTTCTTAGCCAC
>NW_006399922.1:3970464-3975501 GCF_000299155.1 Elephantulus edwardii | reverse complement strand
TGAGCCGTGCATTGCTTAGCCATCGATCTAGGGGCTGCTTGAGGAACCCCTCAGCTGCATGTGGTGTTGTCACATAGAGAGTCTGTCCCAGAGTAATTTTGTCTCCATCTTTTACTAACAGCGCAGTGGCAGCAATGATACACAGGCAGTTTGGCCACCCAGCCGCTATAGAGTCTAATTTTTTTGAAAAGTAGGCTGTGGGCCTCTTCCAGGGCCCTAATTGTTGCAGCAGCACCCCTTTAGCTATTCTTTTACTTTCATCTGTGTAAAGGTAGAAGGGCTTAGTTACGTCTGGGAACCCCAAAGCAGAGGCTGCTAGCAGTACCTTCTTTGCAATATGCACATTGGTTTTTGTTCAGGGGCAGCCTACCTCTGCACTCCAGCTTGTGATCTCCCGAGGCGAGTTGCTGCAGCTGTCTCCTGCCTTCTCCTGGTTCTGCAATGGCCGCTAAGAGGACTCGAGCCAGGTCCCTGGTCTGCCTCTTTTCAGCTTTTATCTGCTTGCCTTCAGCTGTTTCTCTATTGTTATAAACTTTCTCTGCTAGCTCTAGCAAATATGAGTTCCTTTTCTGCTAACTTTTCGACTCTCTGCAAATTTTTCTTAATGTCCGGAGCCGCCTGATTTATGAATGCCAATGCCACTATTCCCAGATTTTCAGGTTTTTCAGGATCAATGGGAGTGTATTGGCGAAAGGCATCCATTATGCGCTCTAGAAAAGCAGCTGGACTTTCATCACGTCCCTGTCTTAAATCATAAACTTTAGCCAAATTAGTGGGCCGTCTAGCAGCTGCTCAGAGACGTGCCAATAGAGCCTGGCGGTAGACCCGGAGTTTCTCCTTACCTTCTGCTGTGTTGTAGTCCCACTCGGGTCAGCTGAGGGGGATGGCAAGGTCAATAGTTGTTTGAGTTGTAGTCGGGACGCCTGTGGGGCCTGGAATCAATTTCCAAGCCTCCAGAATGATTCTCTTTCTTCAGTTGTGAACAGTACTTGTAGCAGTTGCTGGCAATCGTCCCAGGTGGGCTGGTGGGTAAAAAGAACAGTCTCAAGAAGGTTAATCAGCTCTTTAGGATTGTGGGAGAAAGGAGCATTTTGAGATTTCCAGTTGCAGACATCACTAGTGGCAAAGGTCCAATAATGATACAGCTGGTCTCCATTCGCCTCTACAGGCCCTGCAGCCCATAAAGGAAGAACTGTAGAATCTGCTTTGGGTGGGGGGCCTCTTTGAAGGGCTCCTCTAGTATTTTGTGTGGGGACAGTAGTCGATACCGATGGCTTGGGTGCCGTTGATCCAGGATCTGGATGAGGCCCCAGTAGACCAGGCCCCGGCTGAGGCCCCGGCAGCTGGGGTGGTGGTGGGTAAGGAGGAGGGAAGATAACGTTTTCCTCAGCCCCTCCCTGTAGGATAAAGAGGCGCAGAGGGCTTCAGATTCTTTTCGACCAGAGTTTTTCTGTTGTGGTCGCCATGAGGGTCACCTTCTGTGGAGGAAGAAAAGATTTAAGCCAAGAAGGCAGGTTAGTAACTAAATCCTTCCAGACAGTGATGTAAGGGACCTGGTCAGGGTGTCCACCCTGTGGCTGAAAGACAGCTTTCTCCACGGCGTGATGGTTGGAAGGTCCAAAGTCCCTTCTAGCGGCCATCCTACATCCAAGGCCGGCCATTTTGTGCTGCAGAAAGTGGTTAGTTTCCCTTTGCAAACCTCTACCAACATATTATGGGCTCGCTCTCTAGCCTCCTTAAAATGTCCAAGTACCAGGTCTAGGGGGGTGGAAGTAGTCTGTCCCATTAAGTCCATCAAAAGTAAGTAAAGACAAAGATGCAGACAGGCAAATAACAAGCAAAACAGACAAGTCTTCCAGCCTTCCTCTGTAAGCAAGGCTCGAAAGCTGAAACTGATGTAGAGCGGTGTCTCGGAAAAACCTCAACTGCCTCTTCAGACAGAAGCCTGGCATGAGGTTCTCTATTCTCAGCCAAGCATTCAGTTATAGGGCTCAGAACGTCTTCCGAGCCCCCGCAGTGGTGGCCCCCCAGCGCATCCGCCTTAGCCACGTTTCACTGCTCCGAATTCAGAAAACAAGAACAGTTCGGTACAGAACGAAAACACAGATAGACACACTCACCCGTCTGGCCAGCAGTTCATTCCTCTGGTTAGGGGTCCTTGGGGTCAGAGGGGGATCCCGGCGAGCCCCCAGATGTTGTGCCCAAAATTCAGTTCCCCCCAAGTCACCAAGGAGGCAACACCAATGCAAGGGCAAGAGGGAATTTATTTCAGATTCTAATCCAGGCCGTGCTCCAAACCGTGCCAATACGGCAGGAAAAATGGTCACGGCCTATTATTATTAATTTTAATGAAAGTTTACAGAGATTTAGGGTTTCCAGTCATTCATTGCTGCACTTTTCTCCCTGCTCACCCCCTTATCCCCAATTCACTTTTCTCCTTGATAAGTAAAAGAAAAACTCTTTCATTGCTATTCAATCCCTCCCCTCAAGTCCACTGCACTGTGCAGCCTTCATTCTGGACTCCTGTCAAGACAATAATACCTAATCATATTTCCCTTTTGAACAGTTCTCTCATCTGTTTCAATGCAATATACATCATTCATCCCCTTCTCTGTCTTCCCTCAACCCCAATGTTAGTCCTGTTTTACAATAGTGGTCCAATGCAATATTTGTCCTTTTGTGATGGAGACATTTCACTCAGCATAATGTCCTTTACCATCATCTACTTTGCATAATATTTCATTAGTTCCTTGTTTTGCAGTGCTGCATAATATTCCATTGTGTGAATATACCAGAGCTTCTCTATACATTCATTTGTTGATGGGCAGTTGGGTTGTTTCCAGCTCTTTGCTATTGTGGACAAAGCTGCAATAAACATGGGTGTGCATATATCTGCTTGGGTGGTGGTTACGGTTTCTTTAGGGTAAATTTCCAGAAGTGGGATTGCTGGCTCAAAAGGTATTTCTATTTGCAACCTTTTGAGAAAGCACCATACAGCTGTCTATAGTGGTTCCACCATTTTACATCCCCATAACAATGAATAAGGGTTCCAGTTTCTCCGCAACCTCGCCAGCATTTGTTCTTTGTTGTTCTCTTAAATTTAGCTATTCTTACCAGAATGAGATGATATCTCATATTTGTTTTGAGGGAAGGATCGTTTGTGAAAAATAATGCATTCAAACTTTGTAAATAAATCAGAATAAAATTTAAAAACCAAAAATCTCCCTACCACCATAGCCACCATTAGGTATAGTGTGGAAAGTATTCTCTTATATTGGTCCCACAGGTGTTGATGTGTCCATGTGTCCACAGTAAAGGTAGCTGGAGACCAGGGTCCCCAAAGGGGGTTCATGCCATAGCTAGAAAAGACAATTTTCAAGGGTTCTGACAAATATTCTCAATAGTGAGCCAATAGGCATCATCATGATAGATGGAGGAAAGATTGAAGTTGTAAGTGATCTCATCTTACTCATCACAATCAACACCCTTGGTACCAGGAATCAAGAAATCAAAATGCAACCTAAGTGCGCATCAACAAACGAATGGATAGAGAAGCTGTGGTATATTCACACAATGGAATACTATGCTGCATTGAAAAACAAGGAACTCATGCAGTATTATGAAAAATGGTTGACTCTGGAGAACATTATGCTGACTGAAATATCACAGTCATGAAAGGACAAATATTGCATGGTTCCACTGTTGTAGAACGGGACTGACCTTGGGGTTGGGGAGAGACTGAGTAAGATGGGTTCAATAATGTATACTGCACTGAAACAGAGGAGGGAGAAAACTGTTTAAAAAGATATATGTGATTAGGTATTTCTGTCATGACAAGAGTCTAGAGCGAAGGCTACATGGTGGAGTGGACCTGGGGGAGGGTTTGTAAAACAATGAAAGAATTTTTATTATACTTTTCCAAGAGGGTAGTGTTCTGGGGTGGGGGGGTAGCCTTGGAAGGGAACAAATGTACAATAATGAATGAACAGAAATCCAAAGCCTCTGTAAATTTTTATTGAAATTAATACTAAATTTGTATTGTTCACAGCTTCAGTTTTCTCGGCTCCACGGTCAACACTCTTGACACCAGTAGCCAGGAAATCAAAAAACGTATTGCGATGGGAAAGTCTGTGGTTAGAGACCTCTCTAAAGTAATCAACAGCAAAGGTGTCTCTCTGGAGACTAAGGTGCGCATGATACAGGCCATGGTCTTTGCAATCACTTGTTATGCATTAGGGAGATGGACAATGATTAGGGAGGATAGAAGGAGAATTGACACCTTTGAGCTGTGGTGCTGGAGAATGTACCAGGGACTGCCAATAAAACAAACAGATTCATCGTAGAGAGGGTTAAACCAGGCTGCTCCTTGGAGGCAAGGGTTCTGGCCTTCGCCTAACATGCTTTGGACATGTTGTAAGGAGAGACAGGTCTTTGGAGAGGGACATCAGGCTGGGCAGAGTGGAGGTACAGCACAGGAGGGGAAGACCGTCTATGAATCAATATTCAGTGACTGGGGTAATCGGGATGGGTGTGTCGGAGGCAATGAGATTGGCACAGGATAGAGCAGGGTTTAGGGCTATTGTATATAGGGTCGCTATGATTCGCAAGTGACTCGACGGCACATAACAACAACAACAATACTAAATTTAATGTAAAAAAAAATAATTCAGTTAGAGTAAGGATGGCAATGGATTTGTAAGTGCTTATGCTAATAACACTGTATCGTGGCATGGAGGAGGAATAGTGGAACTGTATCCACATTTACAATATTCTTCTTACCAAAACCATTTATGGAAAATAGGAACTGCATTGGAACATGTATTCGATTGGAAATGATCATATTGTTAATATTTCTAGCCTTAAGCTAAAAAGACTATAATGTTCAAAATTATTTGTTATACATATGTTTAAATTTTTACCTCTTTTAGTAACTGGGGTCTAGAGGGAAGAGAAAAGACCAGAGAATGGCCAAAATTATTGGGGCAGCTATTGCTGCCAGTTTAGGGCCTGTGTCAGGAAAAGGAAGTCTTACTCATA
>NW_006399922.1:3963430-3966830 GCF_000299155.1 Elephantulus edwardii | reverse complement strand
AAAATTCCCCATGCCAGTCCATCTCATCTCTCCAATGCCTAATATGTCAATATTTATGCGTTCCATTTCTTTCTTAACAATTTCTAATTTTCCTACATTCGTGGCTCTCACATTCCATGTTCCAATCACTAGGGTCTGCTTACAACTTTCCTCCTTTGTATTTCCATACTTGATAGTTCTGCCTAGGTTGATGCATCTAAATTTGGATAATTACCAAGGATGGCAGAAAATGCATCAATCCCTTTGAGATGTTTGAGAATAGTACTGACCATGGACTGCCAAAAGAATAAACAAATATGTCTCGGAGAAAGGGCAACCAGGGTGCTCCTTGGAGACAAAGATGGAGAAGTTTCTTCTCATATATATCGGGCATGTTGTTAGAAAAAGTCAGTCCTTTGAAAAGAGCCTCATTCTTGTAAAAGCAGAGGGACAGTGAAAGAGAGGGAAACCTTCAATGAGGTGGATTGACACTGTGACTATAATAATCAGCTCAAGAATTTCAAAGGAGATCCGGTGGCTTGTTGTTATTAGGTGCCATCAAGTCGAGTACAGCTTATAGTCATTGTAAAAAACATATCTGAATCCTATTGTATCTTGTGATGTTCTCTTCATCTTTGATACGCTTGAGCCAATTGCCACAGTCATTGTGTTAATCCATTTCATTGGGTGTCAGCTTCTATGTTGCTGAGCCTCCACTTTTCTGTTTTGTAATTTTCTTTCTGTAAGCCTTCTGTGCCTCTAGATAGATTTATTCCTAAACCTTTGTTCCTAAATCCTACAGTCATCTATAGTAAATGGTGTTACTCTTACTTCCTTTTCTATATTCTTATGGCACAGTTTGTTGTGATCCACACAGTCAAAAGCCTCAGAGAAGAATGAGAATCCCAGAATATTTGATTGTGCTTCTGCAAAACCTGTGCTTGAACCAAGAGGCAATCATCAAAACAGAGGAAGGAGACGCTGCATGGGTCAAAATCAGGAAGAGTGCCTACCAGGGATTCTGTCTCCATGCCTTTTCAATCTATTTTCAGAACAGATCATCTGGGACACTGGGCTATATGAGGAGGAATGAGGCATCGGGCTTGGAGGAAAATTTATCAACAATCTGCATTATTCAGATAACACAATCCTGCTTGCTGAAACTGAGGAAGACCTGAATTGCTTGCTGCAGAAGGTCAAGGACTGCAGCCTTTAATATGGATTGAAGCTCAACATTAAGAAAACAAAGATTTTCACCACTGGGTCGATTGACAGCATCATGGATGGTGAATAGATTGAGATTGTTTAAAGCTTCAGTTGTCTTAACTTCAAAATCAACAATCTTGATACCAGCAGCCAAGAAATCAAAAAGAAAAATTGCATTGGGAAAGTCTGCTGTCAGGGACCTCTCCAAAGTACTGAAGAGCAACAATATCAGTCTGGAGACTAAGGTACACTTGATTCAGACCGTAGTCTTCGAATTGCTTGCTATGCATCAGAGTGCTGGACAATGACTGGGGATGATAGAGAGAGAATTGATGTCTTTTAGCTGTGGTGCTGGAGAAGAGTACTGGATATTCCACGGACTACTAGGTTCATTCTGGAGAGGATTAAGTCAGGCTGCTCCTTGGAGGCAAGGATTCTGAAGCTTTGTCTGACATACTTTGGCCATGTTACAAGGAGGGAAAGGACCTTGGAGAAGGACATCATGTTTGGGAGGGTGAAGGGACAGCGCAGGAGAGGAAGACTTTCAATGAGATAGATCGATTGGGGTAATGGGGGTAGGTGTGTCAGAGACAATAATGTTGGCACAGTATAGAGCAGGGTTTAGGGCTCTTGTACATAGGGTTGCAATGAGCTGCAAGCACCTCGATGGCACATAACAACAGCAGCATATTCTTTTGCTACTGTAGAGGAATCTGCATTTTGCACATTTATCTTGTTACTGCTAATTTGCTAAGTTGGTAAACTATGTCCAACAGCTTTTTGATGAGTCATTAGGGTTTTCTAATTATACTATCATGTCATCCACATGTACAAATGGCTTTACTTTCTCTTTGCCATAGTGGTGGTATAATTTTACAATTCCACCCACAGTGTAGGAGAGTTCCCGCCTCTCCACATACTCTCCAAAATTTACTGCTTGCTGTCCTATTAAACTCTGCCACTGCTACTGGAGTGGAGTATCTCATTGTGGTTTTGATTTGCCAGTGATTTGGAGCATTTCTTCATGTGTCTGTGGACCATGTGAATGTCTTCCTCTGTGAAAAATCTTCCCATGTCTTCCCCATTTTGAATTGGATTATCAGTCTTTTTCTTGTGGAGCCCCTGTAGTAGTCTATAACTTCCATTATGAGATTATTTTCTAAGATGGCATTGCCGATTTTTTTTTCCATCAGTATATTTTCTTTTCACTCTATTGGCAAAAGTTTCAATGCATGCAGGGATATTATCCTCTCCTGGTAGTGCATTTCTGGCTGTATTTACCAGAGTATATACTATAGGCTAGGCCTTATAAATTTGCTTCCATTTTGTCTCATTACTTGTAAGGATTTGGACTTTACTTCTAGGACTCTGATCCACTTTGAGTTCATGTTTTGTGAATGGTGTAAAATGTGGATCCTGTGGTACAAGTCCAGTTTTGTCACCATCATTTGTTGAAGAGATTGTTATTTCTCCATTTGATAGGCTTTGTTTCCTTCTCAAACATCTGCTGACCATAGGTAGGGTTAATTTCTGAGTTCTTGATTTTGTTCCATTGGTCTATGTATTTGTCATTGTACGATACCATGCTGTTTTGGTTATTACAGCTGGGTAGGAGGTTTTGAGATCAGAGAGTGCTATGCCTCCCACTTCATTCTTGTTTTTCAGAAGTACTTTGCTTATTTTGAATTGCTTTCCTTTCCAAATAAACGTACCTAGCTGATGGTCTTTACAATTACTGGTATACCAATTGACCTGTATTGGGAGTGTATTAAACAATGTAGAAGGTTTTTGATAGGATTTTCATTTTCAATATATAAAACAAGCTTGGAATCAGGAATGGCATCCACTTCCAAAATAGCTTACCTCCAGAAACTATATGAATGTGAAGAAATGATGAAAGTTATGGAAGTGTTCAGGTCTTTCATTCACAGGGTCACTACGAGTCATCTAAGACTCAATTGCACTTAACAACAACAGCAACAACATAGACAGACTTGTGTTGGTCTAGTGGATAGAAAGTTATGCAACCAAACCAAAGGTTGTTGTTGTTGTTATGTGCCATCGAGTCGCTTGCGACTCATAGCGACCCTATGTACAACAGCCCTAAACTCCGCTTTGTCCTGTGCCAATCGCACTGTCTCTGACACTCCCATCCCAATGATCCCAGTCACTGAATCAATCCACCTCATAGAGGGCCTTCCTCTCCTGCGCTGTC
>NW_006399922.1:3951807-3960715 GCF_000299155.1 Elephantulus edwardii | reverse complement strand
GGATGGCCAATCCTTCTTCCTAGTCTGTCTTAATGTGAATGTTCAGATTTAGAGAAGTATCAGACAGACAAGCAAGGTAGGTGATTTTAATCTGCGGCCTTCAGACCTGGTTTTAATTGGCTTTGGTCAAACATTCTTCTAATGAGTATAGCACTGGTCTGCCCATTTGTACATAGGATTGCTGAGTCCCAGATGACTCAATGGCACATAACAACAGCAACAACAATTATGACATATCTGATAAGGGACTCATATCTAAAATTTATAGACTACTCCAGCACCTCAACAATAAAAAGATAAACAACCCAATCATGAAATGGGTACAGGTTATGAATAAACACTTTACCAATGAAGACATTCACATGACAAACACAAAAAGTAATGTTCAAAATCCCTAGCTCCAAGAGATATGCAAATCAAAATAACTATGAAATATCATCTCACTTCAGCAACAACAGCAAAGTTCAACAGAGCAGCAAACAACAAATGCTGGCAAGGTTTTGAAGCAATAGGAACCCTTATTCACTGTTGGTGGAAGTGTAAAATGGTGCAGCTTACTCTGGAAGCAGTATGGTACATTCTCAAAAAGTTGGAAAAGCAACCTTGATTCAGCAATTCCACTACTCAGAATATACCCTAAAGAAACTAGAACCAACATCCAAACATTCATGCACACTCATGTTTACTGCTGCATTATTCACAATAGTAAAGAGTTGGGAGCTATACATATGCCCATTAACAAATAAATGGATAGAAAAACTATGGTATATTCACAAAATGGAATACTATGCAGCTCTGAAAAATAATAACCTTGTAAAAAAATTACATAGCATGGGTGACCCTGGAGGACATTACGCTGAGTGAATGGTCTCAATTTTAAAAAGACAAATATTGCATAACACCATTTTTATGAAGCAGGACTCACATGGGAGGCTGGGTGAAATAGAAAGCAAGTGGAAAGATAATGAACATTGTATTGGAAGAGAGGAGTTAGAGAACTATTTAAAAGAAATGTATGATTATGTATTATATCTAAGACAATAGTCCAAAATAAGAGATATATTACAAAGAGGACTGGGGGAGGAAGAGTAGAATGGGGCACAGGGAGGAAATTATGGAACAATATCTCTTTGTTTAACTCTATTTTCACTTTTTCCCAATGAGATGAAGAAATGAATTTTCAAAATAAAAATGAAAAGTAAGAAAATAAGACTGAACAATCAGGGTCTTTACTAGGTTAAATCCCTGAGGTGTAATTCTTAAGGATGTTATGGGCAGAAGAATATTGAGTTAGCCAGGAAGCATTAAAAGAAGATGGAAGGAGTATATAGAGTCACTGTACAAAAGAGGAATTGGTTGACACAAAAGAATTTCAAGAAACAACATGTAATCAAGAGGCTATGGTGATGAAGGAGGAAGTTAAGGCTGCTCTAAAGGATTTGGCAAAAAATAAAGCACCATGAATTGATGGAATACTAACTGACATATTTCAACAGATTCTGCCCTGGAAATGCTCACCAAATTATTTCAAGAAATCTGGAGGACAATTACCTGGCCAACTGACTGGAAGAGAGCCATACTTATTCCCATTAAAGAAAAAAAAAAAAGATGACCTGACAGCGTATGGAAGTTATTAAACAATATCAATAATATCACACGCTAGCAAAATCCTGTTGAAAATTATCCAATTATACATTGATAGAGAACTATCAGAAATACAAGTTGGATTTAGAAGAGGTTGTGTCACTAGAGATATTATTGCCAGTGTCAAGTGGATCTTGGCAGAAAGCAAAAAGTACCAGAGGAATGTCTATCTGTGTTTCATTGACTATGCAAAGACTTTGATTGTGTGGATCACAACAAACTGTGGCTAATCTTGAGGAGAATGGAAATCCAAGGACATTTGTTTGTGCTCACGCAAAACCTATGTTCAGACCAGGAAGCAGTCCTCAGAACTACTACATGGCTTTAAATCAGGAAAGGAGTGTATCAGGGATGCATTTTCTGTCTCCACACCTTTTCAATATATATGCAGAAAACATTATTTGGGAGGCTGAGCTTTATGAGGAGGAATGTAGCATCAAGATTGGAGGAAGACTCATCAAAAACCTACATTATGCGATGACCCAACCTTGCTTTCTAAAACTTAGGATGACCTAAAGCTCTTGCTGCAGAAGGTCAAGGACTGTAGTCTTCAATATGGATTGAAGCTCAACATCAAGAAGATTCTCACCACTGGACCAATTGACAGCACCATGATGGTTGTAGAACAGATTGAGGTTTTGAACAATTACAGGATGCTCAGCTCCACAATCAACATCCTTGGCACAAGCAGCCAGGAAATCAAAAGATTAATTGCATTGGGGAAATATGCTGTCAGTGACCTCTCCAGAGTACTGAAAAGCAACAATGCCAGTCTAATATGTTTTTTTCTCCTTTATTCTCTTGCTATTAATTTCTAATTTTGAAGCATTGTGGTCAGATGTTTTGTATTACTTATATTTCTTTTAAATTTATTGATGCTTGCCGGCCTAAAATGTGATCTATTTTCAAGAACATTCCATTCACATTGAAGAAGAAAGAATTCTGTGCATTTGGGGGGGTGCATTAGTGTTGTTGTTGTAGTTGTTGTTGTTAAGTGCTGTTGAGTCAAAGGCGACTCATAGTGACCCTATGAATGAAAGTCCTAACACTTGTGTGACTTTAATCCTTTCTTTAGGTTCGTAGGGTTTTCAGAGGTAAGCTATTATGGAAATAGATGCCACTCCTGCTTCCAAGCTTGTTTTAATTGGGGAGTGCCACGAAATGCTGTCCACCATGGGTAACCATTAATGCATTCGCCTATAAATATCTATGAGATCAAGTTGGTTTGTTGTGTGGTTTAATTCTTCAGCATCTTTGCTAATTCTTTCTGGTAGTTCTCCCCTTTCTTGAGAGTGGTATATTGAAGTCACCAACTACTATAGTGGTATTGTCTAGTTCCATTTTCAGTTTGGTTAATTTTTGTTTTGTATATTTTGCAGCTCTATCATTTGGTGCAAAGATACTTATTATTGTTATGTCTGCTTGTTCTATTGACCCTTTAAGCATTATGTAGTGATGTTCCTTGTCCTTTGTGATGTTTTTTACATTGAAATTTATTTTATCATAAATTAATATCACTATTCCTGCTTTTTTCTTGTTGCCATTTGCTTGGTATATTTTTTCCCCACCCTTTTATATTAAGTCTTTCTTTAGCTTCACTTTTCAAGTGTGTCTCTTGTTGACAGCATATTGATGGATTTTGGGGTTTTTATCCAATTTTAACCATTTACATTCAGCGTGTTTATTAAAAGCCAAGAGTCCTGGGGTTTTTTTTGTGGGTTTTTTTTTGCTATCATTTTGTTGAGTTCTTTTTTGGTGGTATTGTAATTACTTTGGTCCATCCTGCTTTCCGTGGCACCTCTATAAGAAAGATGTCTCTCTCTCAGTATTTCCTGCAACACTGGTCTTGCTTTTACAAACTCCCTTAGGCTCTGTTTTTCTGGAAATATCTTTGTCTCTCCTTCATATTTTACGGACAGTTTTGCTGGATACAGTATTCTTAATTGACAGTTGTGTTCTTTAAGTGTCCGATATATGTTACTCCTCTGTCTTCTTGCTCACATGGTTTCTGCTGAGAAATCGACACTTAATCATATTTGCTCTCCCTTATAAGTCACTCTTTGTTTCTCCCTTGTAACTTTCAGAATTCTTTCCTTAACTTTGGTTCTGGCAAATTTGACCATGATATGCTTGGTTCTTTTCTTTTGGGGTCTATTCTACATGCCATTCACTTGCCTTCTTGAATATATATTCTCTCATTCTTCATTATGCCTGGGAAGTTTTCCTCTAGTAATTCTTCCACAACTTTTTCAGTACCTTTACTTGCTTTTTCCTGTTCTTGGATTCCGAAGATGTGAATGTTATTTCTCTTGATGATATCTCACATTATTCTTAGGTTTTCTTCTTTTCTCTTCCTTTTTGATTTTGCTTTTTGTTCTAGCAGATCAGTGGTGAGAATTCTATCTTCTATTTCATTGTGTCTGATACAGGCCATAGTCTTTGGTATCACTTGTTATGCTTCAGAGAGTTGGACAATGACTAAGAAGGATAGAAGGAGAATTGATGCCTTTGAGCTATGGTGCTGGAGAAGAGTATTGAGGGTACATGGACTGTTAGGAAAACAAACAGATTCATCCTGCAGAGGGTTAAACCAGGCTGCTCCTTGGAGGCAAGCATTCTGAGACTCCGTCTAACATAATTTGGGCATATTGTAAGGAGAGACCAGTCCTTGGAGAGGGACATCATGCTTGATAGGGTGGAGGGACAGTACAGGAGGGGAAGGCCCTCTATGAGGTGGATTGATTCAGTGACTGAGGTAATCGGGATGGGAGTGTCAGAGCGAGTGTGATTGGCACAGGACAGAGCAGAGTTTAGGGCTGTTGTACATAGGGTCACTATGAGTCACAAGTGACTTGATGACACATAACAACAACATTTCATTGGTTCTGTGTTCCATCTCTTCAACTCTGTCCATGTGTCCCTCTACCATCTTGACAGCATCTAAAACATTGGATCTCATATTTTAGATTGTGGTTTCTTGTTTTTTCAGTGCCTCTAATGCCTCGTTTGTTTTATCTGCATTGTTTTGGATTTTGTTAAAGCTCCTCCTGATTTTTGCTTGCAGTGTCCCATAATTCTTCAAGTTTGTCAATATTCAATCATTATTCTTTTAAATTCTATGTCAGAAAGTTCCATTAGATTTTCTGGCTTCAGTAAATCCATTGCTACTCTGTCACTTTTGGGGGGTGATATCTTGCTTTGGGCTTGTGTAAGTTGTGAGGTAGACTGCTTCTTATGTGACATTACTATGGTAGAGATTTTCGTGCCTGAGGCAATGATAGGTTCTTAATCTGAAGTCACTACTCCAAACGAGAGTGAGTAAGCCCTGCTTGTGTTTCTCTCTGAACTTCTGACCCAAGCGAAGTTTCAGTTCAGGTCTTGTGAAAGCACCTTCTTTTGTCAGATAACTTGAAGCTAGGGCAGACCAAGGCAATTAGTGGACTAGATGTAAGGAGATGCAAGGCAGAGAATGGAGAAAAGCTCACAGAGTAGGCTCAGGCACAGGGTGGGCATGCCCACAGGGCACACCCACAGATGCATCCTGGGGTGAGGGTGCACATGTAGATGCTCACCCAGTGAGCACATGCAGGGACCTCATTTAAATTCCTGCTGTCCTTCTCACTCCTGGTGGCTCTCTCCAGATAGCTCACTCCAGGTCCAGGCTGTTTCTTAAAAATTCATTCTCTGTAAATTGAAAAGCTAGTTTTTAGGACAGAAGTACAAATTGGCTTCCATCTTGAAAAAGCAAACTTTTTGTATTATTATTATTTTATACTGGTTTACATACAAAGTTCATAAGGTTTGTATAAATTATTTTTCACATTGGATCTTTTTTACTTCATTTTCTCCATTTATCTCTGTTCCTCCTGAGAAGAAGTCTTACCTTAGTTGTAAAGTTGACAGTGAGGAAGCCACATGCAACTCCTGTTGTATGTTTTTATTTTTGCTGTTATTGTTATTGTCATTACTCAGTAAATTGAACTTTGTTTATTATGTTGTAAGACATGTAGAGTTTACCTCAAATTGTCTAAAATGGTAATGTACAAATGTAAATAGACCTATAATATGGGTAAATTTTGGTTTTCCTATAATAGATGTTTATAAATAAGTTGAGGGACTTGGTCTCTTCGTTTCCCTTATCTTTTATTATTATTATTAATTATTATTATTTTTTTGCTTGCACAGGGTGTACTATTAAAATTGAGATTGTTTAATAAATCTGGTCAAAAGGTGCAGCATATCAAAAACTCATACATGTCAAATAAAAAGTTGTTATACTAAACACAAAACAAACCCCTATGAATAGCATTGTCTAATAAAGCTCTAGAAGATTAATTTCTTAGATTGGAAAGCACTCAAAATTTGGGAAAGAACTATCTCCTCAAAGTAAAGTCTGTCGTTATCGTTCAGATACAGTAAAGCTTTCATGCATTGAAGGATTATTATTTGCAAATGAATGGGGCAAGACTCATATAAAGAAAAATAGCTTCAAATACATGTGCCATCAAGTTACCCGCAACTCATAGCAACCCTATGTACAACAGCACTGAATCCTGCTCTATCTTGAGCCAACTTTATAATTTCTGACACTCTGACCTCCAATACCCCAGTCACTGAGTCACTCCATCTCATTAAGGGTCTTCCTTTCTTGTGCTGTCTTTCTACCCTCCAAAGCATGATGTCCCTCTCCAGAGACTGGTTCCTCCTTGCAACATGTCCAAAGTATGTAAAAAAAAGCTTCAGAAGCCTTACCTCCAAGAAGCAGCCTATTTTCATCCTTTCCAGGACAAACCTGTTTGCTCTTCTAGCTGTCCATTGTAAATTCAGTACTCTTCTCCAGCCCCACAGTTCAAACATATCAATTCTCTTTCTGTCATCCCTAGTCATAGTCCACCTTTCTGACGCATAGCAAGTAATTTCAAAGACCATGACCTGTATCAGGCACACCTTAGTCTCCATACTGATACCATTGCTCTTCAGTACCCTGGAAAGGTGCCTGATAACAGGCTTTCCCAATGCAATTCATTTTTCAATTTCCTGACTGCTGGTACCAAGAACGTTGATTGTAGAGTCAAGCAAATTAAAAATGTTAATGATCTCAATCTCTTCACTGTCTATCATGATGTTGTCAGTCAGCCTAGTGGTGAGAATCTTTGTATTCTTGATGTTAAGCTTAAAGTCATACTTAAGGCTTCAGTCATTGAACTTTTGCAGCAAGCACTTCAGGTCCTGCTCAGTTTCAGCAAGCAAGGCGCACAGAAGCCCAAAAGGTTTGAGCCCTAAGCTACCATATCAAGGGCTGGATATGAGTAGAGATGTGTTGAATGGTGTAGGGAGGAGAGGATGGGGATACTGATAGAGCAGGGAAAGTTGTGGATCAGGACAAATGTGTTAAGGGCAAGGAACAACATTGAATCAGAATATGTTGCTGTTGTTGTTGTTGTTATGTGTCATCGAGTCGCTTACGACTCATAGCAACCCTGTGTACAACAGCCCTAAACTCTGTTCTGTCCTGTGCCAATCGCACTGTCTCATCCATCCCGATTACCCCAGTCACTGAATCAATCCACTTCATAGCGGGCCTTCCTCTCCTGCGCTGTCCCTCCACCCTGCCAAGCATGATGTCCCTCTCCAAGGACTGGTACTTCCTTACAACATGTCCAAAGTATGTTAGATGGACCCTCAGAATCCTTGGCTCCAAGGAGCATCACAGTTTAATCCTTTCCAGGATGAATCTGTTTGTTTTCCTAGCAGTCCATGGTACTCTCAATACTCTTCTTCAGCACCAAAGCTCAAAGGCATCAATTCTCCTTCTACCCTCCTTAGTCATTGTAAAACTCTCTGATGCATATGAAGTGGTTCCAAAGACCATGGCCTATAACAGATGCACCATAGTCTCCAGAGAGACACCATTACTCTTCAGTACTTTGGAGAGGTCCCTAAGAACTGACTTTCCCATAGCAATACATCTTTTAATTTTCTGACTACTGGTGCCAAGAGTGTTGACTGTGTAGCCAAGCAAACTAAAGCTGTGAACAATCTCAATCTCTTCACTGGTCACAGAATAAGAAACTGTCAGAAGCAGACATATTTGGAATCACAGAAGCCAAAGAAGCTTCACATATAAGCTATCTGATCAAGGGCAGGACAATGGAGATGGATGTTGAAGGGAGTGGGTAAAAGTGGATGGCTATCCTGCAGATTGTGGAGCAGGGAAATAAGTGGGTAAAGACACATTTGCCAAGGGCAGGGACAACACTAAATCAAATTATTAATTCCACAATTAGGGATATATCTTTCACTTTTCTGTAAAACACTGGTTTGTCTGATGCTTCTCTCAATCTGAATATTCAAATTAAGACAGACTAGGAAGAAGGATTGGCCATCCACTTCTGAAATGGCAGGCCTCCAAAAACTCTATGTACAACAGAGCACATGTAGATAACAGAAAGGGTAACTGAGGTTGAGCTTTCAGGTATGGGAATACAAAGGAAGAGGAACAGTTGTAAGCAGACACTACTGATTGGGACATGGAATGTGAGAATCATGAATGTTGGAAAATTAGATACTGTTAAGGAAGAAATGGGATGCATAAATATTGACATACTAGGTTTTGGGGAGATGAGATGGACTGGCATGGGGCATTTCGAGTCGGATGACCATATGATATATTACTCTGGAGATGAAAAGGTGAGGGAAAATGGCGTTGCTTTCATAGTTACGAAAGCCATTGCTAGATCCATCTTGAAGTACAATATTGTGAGTAACAGGATAATATCCATATGTATACAAGGAAGGCCAATAAATACCACTATAATTCAGATATATGCACCAACAACCAGAGCCAAGGAAGAAGAAATAGAAGATTTTTACCAACTTTTATAGTCAGAGATCGAACGGACATGCAATCAGGATGTGTTGTTAATAATGGGTGACTGGAATGCAAAAGTTGGGAACAGAGAAGATTCAGTAGTTGGAAAACATGGACTCGGTGACAGAAATGGAGCTGGAGAAAGGATGATTGAATTTTGCACAATCAATGACTTATTCATTGCAAATATGTTTTTTAAGAGACATAAACGCATGTCATATACATGGATTTCACCTGATGGTATGCATAGGAATCAGATTGATTACATCTGTGGAAAGAACTGTTGGAGAAGCTCAATATTAGCTGTGAAAACTAGGCCAGAAGCTTATCGTAGAACAGACCACCAACTACTCATATGCAAGTTCAAGCTGAAGCTAAGGAAAATTAAACCAA
>NW_006399922.1:3949375-3950341 GCF_000299155.1 Elephantulus edwardii | reverse complement strand
TCTTGCAAACTTTTATATACACTGTGAAACCAGAAAATCTTTAGCTTGCTATATTGCAGTGGTCTGAGACTGATCCCTGGGGTCTTTGTGCCAGTAAAGCCCTCACATAAACTTGTGAACTAGCAGGGACATGCCCTGCCCTCTCCGTATCTTAATGTGGGAGCTCCATCAAACACTACCCACCACCGTTAACCATTATGATATTTGTCACCCCAGTGGCACAGAGGTCAGTGTCATAGCCACTCCAGGTTACCTCAGTACAGCAAATTGATAGACCAATGCTGCACCATTGAGAAGAATGTTCCTTTAAATTATAATTACACTAGACTTGAGGTACGTGTTGTAAGGAGGAACCGGTCCTTGGAGAGGGATATCATGCTTGGGAGGGTGGAGGGCAGGCACAGGAGGGGAAGGCCCTCTATGATGTGGATTGATTCAGTGACTTGGGGTAATCAGGATGGGTATGTTGGAGACAGTGCAATTGGCACAGGACAGAGGAGAGTTTAGGGCTGTTGTACATAGGGTCGCTATGAGTCGCAAGCGACTAAACTGGCACGTAACAACAACAACAGGCCCGAAGACCTAACTAACATTTAATACAAAGGCCCTCCAGGAAGTGGTGTTGACTCTAAACAAAAGGCTTAAATAAAAAACAACCAAACATTCCACATGCCTGTCAACCAAAACAAGAGAGCCCTTCTTTCAGAGTAGAACTGCTTTTCCCAGTCTCCCTTTCATCTACTCTTGTTGTTAATTGTGGTCAAGTTGAGTACAGCTCATAGTGACTCTATGAAAAAAGACCTGGACACTGTTCTATAACTATCATCATTTCTCTATATTCATAGACTTTCAAAGGCAGTGGATGACACTCTTGTGTCTTCTAGGTTGCAACACCCCCATGATACATCTTCAAGGATATGAACATGTACGGCCAAGCACAATCAATAAGAGTGCATCTAAATCCCA
>NW_006399922.1:3943482-3948355 GCF_000299155.1 Elephantulus edwardii | reverse complement strand
AAAGAAAAAAAATTTAAAAGAAGGGAGGGACAGGAAAAACCGAGAAATGAAAATGGAGAGGCCAGGGAGGGAAAGGGGAGAGCTTGCACTGTGAGGATCACAACCAGTGTAATGGAACAATTTGTTTATGAATTATTGAGAGGAAAATTTCTTTTCTGTGTAAACTTTCACATGAAGCACAATAAAGTTAATAAAAAAATCACCAGAAAAAAAAAGGAAGTGGATGACACTCATGCTTCCGAACCTCAATCAATCTGGGAGCTCACCAAACACTGTCCTTGATGGGTAATCAATATGGTGTTTGACACACCTATAGCACAGTATTCAGCATCACAGCAACTCTAAGTTACTTCAGAACAGTAAACAGACCATTGCTGTACCATTTTAAAGAATATTCATCCCAAAATCAATTAACATTTGACCTAACACTGACTATTAAACACATGAAATATGAACAGTGTCATCAAGGAAACAAATTTTTAAAGTTTATTTAACAGAAAGCAGTTTAACTTTAAAAGCCACATATCAGTAACAACAATGATAGTAACTACCATATGTAACAATGAAATACAGAATATATTTCCATCACTGAAGTAAATTCTATTCAGCAACACTAGCTTAGATTGTAGAATCAGAGGCTGGAACACAAATCATTGTCAGCACTGTCACTAACAATAACTTGGACAAATTACTGAGTATATAAAGTGAGAAATAAGAGTATCTCTGACAAAGGACTATTCACATTAATGATTAAATAAAAACTAAAGGGCATGGTAAACTTCCTGCACAGAAAAGAAGCTTCTTGTTGTTGCTTGCACCCATAGCAACCCTATGTACAAGAGCCATAAACCCCGTTCTACCCTGTGCCAACCTCGCCGTCTCAGACACACTCATTCCCACAACTCCACTCACAGAATCGATCCATCTCATCGAGGGTCTTCCTCTCCCGCACCAACCCTCCACTTTCCTAAACATGACATCCCTCTCCAAGGACCAGTCCCTCCTTGCAACATGCCCAAAGTATGTCAGATGAAGCTTCAGAATCCTTGACTCCAAGGAGCACTTACTTCACCCTCTCCAGGACAAACCTGTTTGTTCTCCTAGCAATCCATGGTATATTCAACACTCTTTTCCAGCACCACAGCTCAAAGGCATCAATTCTCTATCATCCCTATTCACTGTCCAACTCTCCATAAAACTTCCCTTCCACTAGTAATGGTTTTCACAAATTTTTCAAAAGAAGTAAGTGCCTAGAGCTCGGATGAATACAGGGATGTACTCTTTAGCAGGTCCCATTTATCAATTTTATCCTCTTCAGATTGTACATTTCTGGCTGTATTTGACAGTCTCTTTATACTGTAGACTAGGGCTTCTAAGCTTGATTCCCATTTGTCTCTAATGAACTTTATGGTTTTGGACTTTACTCCCAAGTCTCTTATCCACCTTGAAGTGATTTTTGTGTATGGTATGAGATGTAAATCCTGTTTCAGTTTTCTGAAGTTAGCAATCCAGTTTTGCCAGAATGATTTGTTGAAGAGGTTGTCATTACCCCATTTGATAGGTTTGATTTCTTTGTCGAATATCAGTTGACCATAGATAGTTGAATCTATTTCTGGATTCTCAATTTTGTTTCATTCGTCTATGTACCTGTCATTGTACCAGTACCATGCTGTTTTAGTTACTACTTCTGTGTAGTAGGTTTTGAGGTCACTTCATTTTTGTTTCTCAGAAGTGTTTTGCTTATTTGGGGTCTCTTGCCTCTCCAAATAAAATTGACAAGTACATAGAGCTCTGCTGTTACACATGGCAACTTTGTTCAGCCTCTATCATAGAATACTCTCAACTTTTCTTTTTTAAAATTTATTATTAAATTCCATGAAAATTTACAAGAGACTTTGGATTTCCATTCATTCATTGTTGCACTTTTCTCCCCTCCCAACCTTTCCCCCGTAGTACACTACCCTCTTGGAAAAGTAAAAAAAAAATCTTTTATTGTTTTACAATCCCTACCCCCAGGTCCACTCCACTATGCAGCCTTCACTCTGGACTCCTGTCATGACAAAAATACCTAATCACATATCCCTTTTAACTAGTTTTCTCCCTCATTTATTTCAATGCAGTATACATTATTGAACCCATCTTTCTCAGTCTCCCCCCAATCCCAATGTCAGTCCCGTTTTATGACAGTGACACTGTCTACTGAAGTGGCCCAGTTTTCCAGAGTGGAAGCAATTCTGACCTCCTTTATTACCTTTGGGTGGCACTGTTTATGAGTAAGACTTGCTTTTCCTGACACAGGCCCTAAACTGGCAGCAATAGCTGCCCCAATAATTTTGGCCATTCTCTGGTCTGTTCTCTTCCCTCTAGATCCCAGTTGTTAAAAGAGGGAAAAAATGAAACAAGTATATAACAAATAATTTTGAACATTATAACCTTTTAAGCTTAAGGCTAGGAGTATTAACAATATTATCATTTCCAATCCAGAGATACATGTTCCAATGCAGTACCTATTTTCCATAAATGGTTTTGGTAAGAGAAATGTAAATGTCGATACATTTCCACTGTTCCTCCTCCATGCCACGATATAGTGTTATTATCTTGAGCAGTTATAAATCCATTGCCATCCTTACTTTAGCTTAATTCTTTTTTAAAAAAAATTTAAATTTGTTATTAATTTCAGTGAAAATTTACAGAGGCTTTGGATTTCCTTTCATTCATTGTTGTAGATTTGTTCCCTCCCAAGGCTACGCCCCCCCCCCCGAATACTACCCTCTTGGAAATGTAAAAGAAAAGATTCTTTCATTGTTTTACAAACCCTCCCCCAGGTCCACACTACCATGTAGCCATCACTCTAGACTCCTGTCATGATGGAAATACCTAATCACATATCTCTTTTAAACAGTTTTCTCCCTCCTCTGTTTCAGTGCAGTATACATTATTGAACCCATCTTACTCAGTCTCTCCCCAACCCCAAGATCATTCCTGTTCTACAACAGTGGCACCATGCAATATTTGTCCTTTTGTGACTGGGATATTTCACTCAGCATAATGTTCTCCAGAGGCAACCATTTTGAATAATATTGCATGAGTTCCTTGTTTTTCAATGCAGCACAGTATTCCATTGTACGGATATACCATAGCTTCTCTATCCATTCGTTTGTTGATGGGTATTTATCCCCTATTTTCTTAGTTTCCCCCCAACCCCCATGTCAATCCTGTTTTTTAACAGTGGCCTTATGCATATTTGTCTTTTTGTGACTGAGATACTTCATTCAGCATAATGTCCTTCACGGTCACTCATTTTGTATAATATTTTTTTAGTTCCTTTTTAGTGTTGCATAATATTCCAATATGTGAATATACCACACCTATTCTAGCCATTCATTTGTTGATGGGCACTTGGGTTGTTTCCATCTTTTTGCTATTGTGAACGACACAGCAATAAACATAGATGTGCATGTATATGTTTGGGTGGCAGTTCTGGATTCTTCAGGATATATTCCCAGTAGTGTAATTGCTGGCTCAAATGGTATTTCTGTTTCCAACTTTTTGAGAAAGCACCATACTGTCTTTCAGAGTGGTGGTTACATCATTTTACACTCCCATCAACAGTGAATAAGAGTTTCTATTCCTCCACAACCTCACCAGCATTTGCTGTTTGCTGCTCTGTTGAACTTTGCTATTGTTACAGGGTTGAGAGGATATCTCATAGTTGTTTTGATTTACATATCTCTTAGAGCTAGGGATTTTGAACATTTCTTCATGTGTTTGTTGGCCATCTGAATGTCTTCTTTGGTGAAGTGTCTGTTCATATCCTGTGCCCATTTTTCAATTGGGTTGTTTACTTTTAATCTTGTTGAGGTGCTGGAATAGTCTATAAATTCTAGATATAAGTCCCTTATCAGACATGCCATTGCCAAATATTTTTTCCGAGTCTGTGGCTTTCCTTGTTACCCTGTTGGAGAAGTTTTTAGATGTGCATAGGGATTTGATTCTTAGAAGGTCCCATTCATCTATTTTATTTTCTCCCTGTTTCAGGTCCCATTCTTTCCTAAGCTCACTTCATGTACATAGAAACTGCCTGCATAATTTTTTATTGTTATCAATGACATCCACAATGTTAACTCAATAATTAGTTTTCAGCCACCACCTTATTCTACAAGACTTTGACATAACCAAGAATTTGTGAACGTCAGTTGTCAGTTACCATCTCATACTACAGTAGTTTCTGACACAGCCTAAACCCTATGAAACATTGGGTGTTCCAGTTAAGTGGCGTGCTTAACTAATTACCCCCAAACTACCTTGAAACCTGAGGGTTAGAATCATGTGATGTTTATTCATTCACATGCTAGGCACCTGTACTAGGAAAACTGACACCGGTGTTTGAAACATTTGAGGTTCCTTGAACATCTCTGTTAATTTCTCCTTTCTACTTTCTCTTACTCTCTGTCTCTCAACATGCAATCTCTCCACATAGCCTCTCTTGCTTCCATTAAACTTAGGACTCTCAAGGCATGTGTTCTTTCTCTACCCCACTGGCTTCTCTTCACTTTTATCTTCCTTAAATTTGGAGTCCCCTAGGCTGCTGAAACTTAGCCAAAAATGACTGGAGCAGCACATCAGCAGAGAATTACATGATGTGCAAACTGGGTTTAGAAGAGGTTGTGGTAGTAGGGATATTATAGCTAATATTAGTTGGATCTTGGCTGAAAGGAGAGAGTACCAGAGGAATGTCTAGCTGAGTTTCATTGACTATCCAAAGTCATTTGACTGTGTGGATCACTACTAATTGTGGTTGACTCTTAAAATAATGAGAATCCCAGAATGTTTGATTGTACTTATTTTTTTTATTTTTTATATATTTATTTAT
>NW_006399922.1:3931756-3943124 GCF_000299155.1 Elephantulus edwardii | reverse complement strand
TTTAATGAACATTTACAGAGATTTGGGGTTCTCATTCATTCATTGTTGCACTGTTTTCTCTACCCTCCTCCCCAGTTCGTTCTTCTTCCCCCCTCCCCGCCCCCGAATGTCTGTTTTAATTTGAAACCTATACTTGGACCAGGAGGCAGTCATCAGAACCAAGAAAGGAGACAATGCATGGATCAAAACCAGGAAGGGTTTACACAAGGGTTGTATTCTGTCTCCAAATCTTTTATGCAGAACAGATCATCCGGAAGGCTGAGCTGTATGAGGAGGAATGTGACATCAGGATTGGAGGAAGATTCATCAACAACTTGCGTTATGCAGAAGACAAAACCCTTCTTGCTGAAACTGAGGAGGACCTGAAGTGCTTGCTGCAGAAGGTCAAGGACTACAGCCTCCAATATGTATTGAAGCTCATCATCAAGAAAACAAAGATTCTCACCACTGATCCAATTGGCAGCATCATTATGGATGGTGAAGAGATTGATATTGTTAACAGTTTTAGTTAACTTAGCTCCATAATCAACCCTTTTGGTACTAGCAGTCAGGAAATCAAGAGACGAATTACACTGGGGGAAATCGGCTAACAGAAACCTCTCCAGAGTACTTTGAAAAGCAATAATGCCAGTCTGGAGACTAAGATGCACCCGATTCAGGCTATAGTCTTTGCAATTGCTTGCTATGCATCAGAGAGCTGGACAGTGACTAAGGATGATATAAAGAGAATTTATGCCTTTGAGCTGTGATGCTGGAGAAGACTGTTGAATATATCATGGACTGCTAGGAGAACAAACAGGTTCATCATGGAGAAGGTGAAACGAGGCTGCTCCTTGGAGGCAAGGATTCTGAAAACCCACTGGAAGGTCAGCTATTGGCCAGCTCTAACTCACCAATATACAACAATAACAATCTTGTATTCCATTCCTTCAATTTTTCTCTTCTGTCCCTCCAAAGTGTTATTAATTTCTGAATTTTTAGTCTTATCATTCAGAATTTCAATTGCTTTATAAAATTTTTGTTTCCTAACAGAAATATATAAATATATGTGTCCTAAGTGATGGAGCACTCAGTTTGGGACAGTTTCTGCTGGTCTCAGAGAAGTCTAGGCTAGCCTGCCTGGGAAGAGATGATGCCTTTGCCAATCTAGAGAAGTAGTGCAGGCATGATTCCCAGTCAGAGATGTCTAGCATAAAGAAACAGGCATTGCTGATCTAAGATGTCCAAGAATGATCCACTCTGCAAAGGGTGAATTTCTACAAATGCCAAGAAATTTGGAGACAGTTACCTGGCCAACTGATGTAAAAATTCATACTTGTTTCCATTACAAAAGTAGATGATCCAACAGAAGGCAGAAATTATCTAATAAAATAATTAAAAATAAGAAATAAACAAAATCTTGCTGAATATTAAGATAAAAATGAGTGGAACAGGACGTCAACATGGAACTGTTAGAAATTCAGGCTGGATTTAGAAGAGGCCACAGAATGATGTCATTGCTGTTGTCACATGGATCTTGGTTAAAGCAGAGAATACCAGAATGATGTTTACTTATGTTTTATTGATTACACAAAGACATCTCTGTGAATAAGAATCAATTATGAATAACTTTGAGAAGAATGGAAATCATAGAACTCTTAATTGATCTGAACAGTGTTCATATATGCTCTCAAAATTTGTCCTCATACTTCTTGCTACACAAGAGCCCACTGTGGCAGTCACCATGTCAATCCAACTGATAGAGAGTCTTCTTATCCTTTGCAGGCCCTCCTCTCTTCTTACCATGATGTTCCTCTCAAAGAATAGCCCCCCAAAGCATGTGAGGTGAAACCACATCATTATTTCCTCCACAGAACACTCCAGCTGCAGCCTCTCTAAGACATATTTGTTTGTTCTTCTGGCCATCCATGGGAAGTTCAGTGCTCTTCTGCAACACCACAGCTCAAAGGAATGAATTCTTTTGTCACCCTTATTCATTATCCAGCTCTCAGATACACAACAAGTGATCAGAATCACTTGGCCTGAATCAGATGCCCCTTAGTCCTCAGACTGACATCCTTACTCCTCAGTAATTTGAAGAGATACTTAACTGCAGATTTTCCCAGTGCAATGTGTCTCCTTGTTTACTGAGTGATGGTACCAAGTATGTTAATTGTAGCTTCAAACATGATGAAGTTGTTGACTGTTTCAATCTCTTCCCTATCCATTATGATTTTTTCTATAGGGCTACGGCAAGAATCTTTGTTTTCTTGCCACTGAGATGTAATCTGTACTGAAGACTGCATTTCTTGATCTTCTGCAACAAATGCTTCATGTCCTCCTCACTTTCAGCAAGCAAGGTTGTGACACCTGCAAAATGCAGATGAGTCTCCCTTCAATCCTGATGCCACATTCCTTTACATAGAGTCCAGCTTCTTGAATAATTTCCTCAGGATACAGATTAAATAGGTATGGAGAGAGAAGAAAAGCCTGATGCACTCATTTCTTAATTTTAAACAGCCTCAACACACCAGCCTCCTGGTCTAGGTATAGGTTTTGCATGAGCAAAATTAAGTGCTCCGATTTTCCCATTTTTCTCAATGTCAGCCACAACTTGTTCTGATTGACACAATCAAATGCCTTTGCATAGTCAATAAAACATATTTAGACATTCTTTTGGTATTCTTTAGTTTCAGCTAGGATCCATCTGACATCAGCAATGGTATCCCTGGTTCCATGGCTTCTTCTAAATCCTTCTTGCAGTTTCCTATCTACGTACTATTCTAGTCATTTTTGAATGATCTTCAGCAGTGTTTTGCTTTTATGTGATATTAATGATATTGTTTGATAGTCTCCATATTTTGTTTCATCACCTTTCTTTGGAATAGGAACAAATGTGGAACTCTTCCATTCCATTGATCATACAATTGTCCTCCAAATTTCCTGGCATATGCTGCTCAAGGTAACCAAGGCTGCATCTGTTTATTGAAACAAGTAAATTGGCATTCCACTGATTCCTGGGACCTTATTTTTTTGTCAATGGTTTCAATGCAGCTTCCAGTTCTTTCTTTATTAACATTGGTTCCTGTTCATATGGTACTTCCTGAAATTTTCAGTGTCAATAAGTTATTTTTGGTAGAGTGATTCTGTGTATTATTTCCATCTTCTTTTGATACTTTCTGGGTCATTCAATATATTGCCCACAACAACTTTCAATATTGTGACTTGAGGCTTAAATTTATAACTCTTTTAGCTTGAGAAATGCAGAGTGAGTTTTTTCCCTTTTTATTCTCCAACTCCAGATCTCTGTACATTCCATTATAATACTTGTCTTTGTCCTCCTGAGCTACCCTTTGAAATCTTCAATATCATGATAGATGGAGAAAAGACTGAAGTTGTCAATGATATCTTTTTACTTGGATCCACAATCAACATACCTTTTAACAGCAGTCAAGAAATCAGAAGACATGTTGCATTGGGAAAATCTGCTGTTAAAGACCTCTCTATGTTCTACAGAGCAAATAGAGTAGTTAAAAGACTCAGATATACCTGAAGACCTTATATTAGATGTATTTACTTAGTAACTGGGATAGTGGGGGTAGGTGAGTCAGAGACAATGAAATTGGCTCAAGATAGAGCAAGACTCAGAGCTGTTGTGCATAGGGCTACTTTGGGTCACAAGTGACTCGATGACACATAACAACAACAACAACAATCTTTCAATTGCTTTGTATGTATCTGCAAGTTGGACAATGAATAAAGAAGACAAAAGAACTGATGACTTTGAATTATAGTGTTGGAGAAGAGTAATGAATATACGATGGGCTATCAGAAGAACAAACAAAAAAAGAAGCCCTTTGTCTTGGAGGAATGGGGATGCTTCTTGAGGCAAAGATAGTGAAACTTTATCTTGCATACTTTGGACATATATCAAAAGTCCTAGAAAAAACAAACAAACAAAAAACAACCCAACATTATTTTGGGAAAGCTAGAGTGTCAGTGAAGGAGAGTATGATTCTCAATGAGATGATCTGACAGTGACTATGACTGATCATAAGAATAATATAGGATAGGGTAAGATTTTGATTTGTTGTTCATAGGATGGCTATGAGTCATAGTCAACAGAACAGCATCTCACCAAAGATAGCAAAAGCATGTTTACACTCAAAATAATTCTTGGACAACTATCAGGAGTATGAAAAGAGGGAGGGGGAAATAAATGAATAGATAAGTTGGGTGAAGGGAATAGCAATGTAAAATAAGGGATCAAGCAGGCAATAATTACAAGCAGACATTTAATAATTCACTATATTACTCTATTATAATTATTGATATACAACAATATGGTTTTTTAAAAACAAGGAACTCATGCAATATTATTCAAAATGGTTGACTCTGGAGAACATTATGCTGAGTGAAATATCCCAGTCACAAAAGGACAAATATTACATGATGCCACTGTTGTAGAATGGGACTGTCCTTGGGGTTGGGGAGAGACTGAATAAGATGGGTTCAATAATGTATACTGCACTGAAACAGAGGAGGGAGAAAACTGTTTAAAAGAGATATATAACTAGGTATTTCTGTCATCACAGGAGACTAGAGCGAGGGCTACATGGTGGAGGGGACCTGGGGGAGGGTTTGTAAAAAAATGAAAGAATCTTTTATTTTACTTTTCCATAATTTTTGACTCATGTACTTATAACTTGTTAGTCAAATTTGTGTCTTCTAGGTTGCAACACCCCCATGATACATCTTCAAGGATATGAACATGTACGGCCAAGCACAATCAATAAGAGTGCATCTAAATTCCAAAATCAATCTCCATAGTAGTGTATGTGTTTCCTACTGCCAAAGGGGCCCTTTAGAGTAGTGAGAGAAGATCTTCACCCTGAAACCCACAGCGTCCCTTTTCAGCAGGAAGTAGCTAAGAGAATACGCCAACCCCTTTTCCTTATGACTCAGGGTGACGTCTCTCTCAGGGAGGAGTGATAGGGAATGGCAAAGGACACACTGACAAAGAAGATTAATCAGAACTGGCTTTGACAAGCACTGTGGCATTTGGACAAGAACAAACTGGGAGGAGAGTAGAGAGAATAGTGCAACAATGAATGAATGGAAACCCAAAATCTCTGTAAATGTTTATGAAAATTAATAAAATATAATTATAGAAAAAAAAATATGGTTTTTTAATTCAGTTTTATTTTAAAAATTATCTTCTAGACAAGAAAAATATTCCATCTTTCCTAGGACATATTCTATAGATATTAATAGTTATCTTCTTGTGTACTCTGTTACATGAATCAAAAGTTAATAATCACTCTTCATGTTTGTTTGTGTTTATTTGCTACACATATATAGCATTAATTCTTTTAAAGGATTATGCTGTCAGTAGCAGCAAGTTATGCTCAACTATTAGGTTACTTTCTGGTAGTCATCCTGTAGAACAAATAGGTTAAGAAAAATAATTGTATTTCTGTTATATTGATAGAGTAAAAATCACTGACTTCAACTTTTCTAATTAAGATGGTAAATGAATGAATTGACCTCAGGATGTTTTTTTGTTTTGTTTTGTTTTTACCATATAATTTGGACTGAACTTAGTTGAATTTATGACATAAGATGTTGAATAGTAACAGCCCCAAAATACCACATAAAAATGAAGTGACTGTTTTTGTTGATCTTGATGGATTTTGGTTCTTGTAACCACACCTTTATTCCTCACACTGTTCTCCAGGGCATAGTATATGTTGCATCAAAGAATAGTTGATGCACACTCACATTTATCACAGCTTTGATCACAATAACAAGGAGTTGGAAACAACCTAGGTGCCCATTAACAAAAGAATGGATAGAGTAGCTGTGGTATATCCACATAATGGAATACTATGCTGCATTGAAAAATAAAGAACTCATGCAATATTATCCGAAATGGGTGACGCTGGAGGACATTATGCTGAGTGAAGTATCTCAGTCACAAAAGGACAAATACTGCATGGTGCCACTGTCAGTAGACAGTGTCACAGAGGAGAGCCACAGATAGGCAAGGGAGTAGAGAGGAAGCTCATAATAGTCTATGTGTTTCCTACTGCCAAAGGGGCCCTTTAGAGTAGTGAGAGAAGAACTTCACCCTGAAACCTACAGTGTCCCTTTTCAGCAGGAAGTAGCTAAGAGAATACGCTATCCCCTTTTCCTTATGAATCAGGGTGAAGTCTCTCTCAGGGAGTAGAGATTGGGAATGGCAAAGGACACACTGACAAAGGAGATTAATCAGAACTGGCTTCGACAAGCACTGTGGCAATTGGAAAATTAAAACAGACATTCGGGGGGGGGGAAGGAGAACGAACTGGGGAGGAGGGTAGAGAAAACAGTGCAACAATGAATGAATGAAAACCCAAAATCTCTATAAATGTTCACTAAAACGAAGAAAATTTAATAATATTTTTTTTAAAAAAAGAGGAGATAAATAATGTACATTGCATTGGAACAGATGAGGGAAAGGACTGTTTAAAAGAAATAAATGATTAGATATTATTTGCATGACAAAAGTCCAGAATAAGAGCTGCATAGCAAAGTGGGCTGGGGGTTGTTGTTGTTGTTGTTGGGACTCTTAGCGACCCTATGTACAACAGCCCTAAACTCTGCTCTGTCCTGTGCCAATCACATTGTCTCTGACACTCCCATCCCGATTAACCCAGTTAGTGAATCAATTCACCTCATAGAGGGCCTTCCCCTCCTGCGCTGTCTCTCCACCCTCCCAAGCAAGATGTCCTTCTCCAAGGACCAGGTGGGGGGAAGAAATTATGCAACAATGATAGAATTTTTTTTCAAAGAGAAAAGCAAACTGAGAGGATGGGCAGGGAGGAAATAAACTTTTGTTAAAATGCCAATTAAAAAAATTAATTTTTAAAAGGAAAGAATGGGAGTAGAGTAACTGGAAATATCCAGTAATGGCAAGTCTTTCTGAATGTTGCTAAAAAGTAGACTTGAAAAATGTGACAGTAGCTGGAAAGGAAAATGAAATGAAGAGAAAGTTCAGTTAATATGAAGACATAAAAATGTAGCTGTAAATATGGGCGAGTCAGTAAAAGGGGGGAGAATAAGGAGGTACGTGAAAGAGAGGGAAGAAAATACTAGATCCTCTTTCAGCAGTAAGAAGATATAAGCTCTATTATATAGGCAAAGGGAACTTAAGTGAGGCTTAGTCAGGTTATTCATAGTTACATAAGGGAAGCAGAATCTTTGTGCACAGATTCAGGTGGGTAATAAACACAGTGATTGGAAAAAGAGCAAATTTTTTCCTATTTTCATATTTAGAGAAGGAATGGGTTAAGGGAAGAGGTAAGCTGATTATAAATTTTAAAGGATACCAGCTAGTATGGATATGTTGTGGTCTAACAACATTAGTTGCCTGGGTGTAGTCACAAAGCAGGCTGAGTATTAAACATAACTAGGATTTTGCCAAGGAAAAGCTAGTAGTGAGAGAGTGAAAATGAGTGGAGGGTATGTGTAAGGAAGTTATTTTAATGATGGACTGTGGAATTTAAATTAGTCAAAGAAGAAAAGGAAGGTGGTGGAAGTGCAACAAAGATACAGTAGAATCCATGTGCTGTATGTCCGAGAAGGATTAAGGATTACTAAAGTTACATATTTTAATTGTCCTTACCTTAAAGGTGGAGAACTTTGCCTTAGAAAGTTTAAGGTAACTTGCCAGTAAAAAAAAAAAAAAAAAAAATACAGTAAGTGGTAAAACTAGGTTAATTAATTTTAATGAGAACCGATGCCAATAACCGAAAACCAAAATAGTGAGAGGACCGTGGTAAGAAGTTTTATAAAAATAATTTGGCCAGGCCTTCTGTGTGTTAAGCCATAATTTGTATTTGAAGTTTCATTTCCTACTGTTTATTGTCCTGTAATTCTGGTTGTGCCACTCCTCAGGCATTGGTAGGGTGTTTATTCCAAGAGGAAGTGGTTTAGATGGGCAAGAAGGGGAAATGGACCAAATTGTTCCTTGTATGATTAACAAGGGTGTGTTTGCCTGAATGTAATTATCTTCTTTTTTTTGCCAAATTAAAAAAAATAAAATGGATAAACCTGACGACTTAGAAGATGAGCCTAGAAAAGAGATTTGTAGAAAATTAGATTATCTTAAATCAGAATTAAGTCTGTGGAGAAGAAAGAACATTTTATACCCATTGCTCAAACTGTGTTTTCTTACCAACTCATCCTAATCCTTCACCTCCACATTCCAGGGTTTTTTGAACTCCTATGATAGTACAAATTATAGTAAAATCATGCAAGTTTTATCCTTTAAAAAGACTTGGGTTTCTAATCTGTGTTCTACTAACTCATCACAAGCCAAATAGGTCGTTCTACATTTTAGTTTCCTCTTCCATAAGATGAAGAGAATACTTCTCTCATAAATAGATCAGGACACTTAAATGAGATAAAATATGAAAAGCATCTAATTGCTCATATAAATCCTCATTTTTCTTTACTGTAGTATTTCCTTAAATTCTAAAGAACTGTAAATATTGGTTTTGATTTTCCAGCCATTTAGCATCAACAGAAGCAGATCCCTTAGGTGAGGTTAGATTTCCAGCAAAGCACTAGTCTTGAAGACTAAGCAAATATTTAGGCTAGTTCTTTGAACAAGCAATATAATTATATCCACAATTACAATGAATAAATTCAATAGTATGTTTACTTTTATTGTCAAAGTATATTTAAATTGAAGAATTGAAATTCTTTCTGCTTCAAACCTTAGCTGCTGACTCACATCCCTGTGAATAAAAATATTCTAAGACTCTCATATTGTTAATGTAAGAACCTTCTAATATTTATGTTTCAGAAAAGACTGTGTTTGAGATGTTTAGATACGCCCAGACTAATCTGTGGAATGCTGATGACCTAATCTGTCTTACATGCATGACCCTGTTTCAAATTTGAACTCTGATGTTACACACCTAAGAAAGAAAAAAAATTATAATTATAATGCTGAAAATTAAATATTTTAAACAATGTAATTTGAAATAAGTCAAAGTTTCTTTCTGAACCAGATTTTTGTATAAACACGACTGGCCATTTCATTACTCATTGTCACTATGGAGGGGTTTTTTGGGGGATTTTTGTGTTTTTTAAATTGTAATTTTAACAAAAGTTTATAAAAAGTTTGAAAATTTTTTTATTATGCAGATTCCCTCCCAAACTTTACTTCTTTGATATTATGTTTCACATACTCATTCCCATACTTTGTACTTTATAAAATTAATCACCATTGGACCATGTCCATCATTACCCTGTCATTTCAGGTTCCTGCCAGATCTTTCCCATTTCCTTTACTCCCTCTCTCCATCCACTAAATTGTGTGACCCTGTGATTTCCCTTGTTCATTCATTGTTGCACATTTCTCTTCCTCTCTCTCCCTTCTTCCTCCCCAGTCTACTTTGCAATGCACCTCTTGTTGCAAATTGTATGTATAATATCTAATCATATCTTCCTTTCAGACAGTTCTTCCCTTCATCTGTTCCAAAGTAGTGTTCATTATATATCCACTCTTTTCCTATTTTCCCCTCAAGTCCCCAAGTAAGTCCTGTTTTATAACATTGGTGTTAACTGTTAACATCTGCACTTTTCTCACTGAGATACTTCATTCCGTATGATGTCCTCCAAGATCGCTCATATTGTGTAATGTGTTACTAGTTCATTCTTTCTCAATGCTACCTAATATTTCCTTATGTGAATGTAACATAATTTTTCTATCCATTTGCTTGTTGGTGTGCAGTTGGGTTGCTTCCATCTCTTTGCTATTGTGAATAATGTAGCAATAAACACCTGTGGATACATCTGTTTAAATCACTATTCTGGTTTCCTTAGACTATATTCCCAGCACTGGAATTGCTGGGTCAAATGGTATTTCTATTTCCAAGTTTTTTGGGAAAGCGTCAGACCACTTTCCATAGCAATTGTACCATTTTACATTCCCACCAGCACTGAATCTCTCCTCAACCTCACCAGCATTTGTTATTTCCTCCCTCGTTGAACTTTGCTACTGGTGCTGGGGTAAGATGATATCTTAAAGTGATTTTTATTTGCATCTCTCTGATAGCTAGAGATTTAAAACATTTTTGCATGTGTCTGCTTGCCACCTGAATATCTTTGGTGAAATGTCTATTTATATCCTGTGTCCACAGTTTCTTATGATCCACACAGTCAAGCACCTTTGCATAATCAATGAAAAACAGATAGACATTCTTCTGGTATTCCCTGCTTCCAGCCAAGATCCACCTAACATCAGCTACAATATCCCTAGTACCACGACCTCTTCTAAACCCAATCTGGACTTCAAACAGTTTTCTGCTGATGTGCTGTTCGATTCATTTTTGGATAACCCTCAGTAGAATCTTGCTTGCATGTGAAATCAATAATATTGTTCTATAGTTTCCACACACTGTTGGGTCACCCTTCTTTGGAAAGGGAACAAATATAGATCTCTTCCAGTCGGTTGACCAAATGGTTGTTCTCCAGATTTCTTGGCACAACTTGGTGAGTACATCCAGGACACCATTCGTTAACTGAAATACGTCGATTGATATACCATCTATTCCTGGGGCCTTATTTTTTTTCTATTCCCTTCAAAGCAGCTTGAATTTCGTCTTTCATCACCATAGGCTCTTGCTCATATGTTGTTTCATGAAATTCTTCTGTGTGTTTTCTTTCTTTTCTTTGTTAGCTTTCCTAGTAGTTTGTCAATTTTATTGATTTTTTTTAAATAAAAAAAAAACCCTCCTGGTCTTGTTGTTGTTGTTATGTGTCATTGAGTCACTTGCAACTCATAGCAACCCTATGCACAACAGTCCTAAACCCTGCTCTATCCCGTGCCAATCGCACCGCCTCTGACACACACATCCCAATTACCCCAGTCACTGAATCAATCCACCTCATAGTGGGTCTTCCCTCCACCCTCCCAAGCATGCACTCCAAGGACCTGTCCCTCCTTACAGAAAAAGCCTCAGAATCCTAGCCTCCAAGGAGCAGCCTGGTTTAACCCTCTCCAAGATGAATCTGTTTGTTTTCCTAGCAGTCCATGGTACCTTCAGTACTCTTCTCCAGGACAACAGCTCAAGGACATCAATTCTCCTTCTATCCTTCCTAGTCATTGTCCAACTCTCTGATGCATAACAAGTGATTGCAAAGGCCATAGCCTGTATAAGACACACCTTAGTCTCCAGAGTGACACCATTGCTCTTCAGTACCCTAGAGAGGTCCCTAACAGCAGACTTTCCCATCTCAATACATTTTTTTTATTTCCTGGCTACTGGTGCCAAGAGTGTTTACCGTGGAGCCAAGCAGACTAAAGTTGTTAACAATCTCAATCTCTTCACCATCC
>NW_006399922.1:3923180-3931196 GCF_000299155.1 Elephantulus edwardii | reverse complement strand
TCTAAATAATCAAAATATTCTTTTTACTCTTAAATAACTCAGGGGTTTAAAAATAGTAATACGACCTCAATGTATTCCTTTGCAAATAGTTATCAGGTCATTAATGGTTTGTCTTAAATGTTTAATACAAATAATGCTATTAAAAATACTGTTTTTGTTCTTATGAGACTTCATTAGTTCACTCAGCATAATGCTCTACACACTCTCCCAGTTTCATTGTTTTTTTCCAAATCTTTGTTCCTAAGTGCTACATAGAATTCCACTGTGTGAATGTACCACAATTTCTCAATCCATTTGGTTCTGTTTGGACATTTGGGCTGTCCCCATGTTTTTCTGATGGTGATTGATGCTGATAAGAACTTTGGTGTCATTTGTGTCTCAGTCCAAATTTCCTTGGGTATATGGAGTTTTTATGTTCAACTTTTGAGGAAACACAAAACAGTCTTCCAGAGTGGTTGCACCATTTTATAATTGGACCAATAGTGTATGAGAGTTCATAAGACTACTATTATAAAAATAGAAGGATAACTATTAAGACATCTGTGATAACTCAAGGGGGTGGTGGAGCAGGCGGTGAACAGAGGGACAAAACCGCAGAGTTGCACAGTTTGATGAGTGGGGGGAAATAAATGGGATGGTACTGGATGAAAAGACAAGGTAATGATGGGCAAGGTCCAATGGTAATTAATTTTTAAAACATAATACATGAGAATGATTGTATGAAACACAATGTGAATGAAAAATAGTGTGAAGCACAATGTATATTAACTTTGTAAGGAAACCAATTTAAAAAAGTGGAAAAAATAAAAGAAAAAAACCTGGCCTCTGGCAACAGCATAATACAGAAAATGTTGAAGCTGTCAGGGAGTTACTTTTACTTGTATCCACAATCAACACCCATGCTAACAACAACCAAGAAATCTAGAGATTTGTTACATTGGGAAATTGGCAGTGAAAGATCTCTCCAAAGTGTTAAAAAGCAATTTAAAATACACTGGTTTTGTGTACTGTTTAATCAGAACTGATCCATAGCTCACCTTCTGGCAGGTTTTCAGAGGCAGGAGGAAATTGCTCATCTTTCTCCTGTGAAGCACTTGGTGGATTTGAATTGTGCACTTTCAGGTTGACAGTGCAACTTCTTACAACTAGTCAACCTGAGCTTTCTTATAAATATAAATAACTAAAATTCTTAAAACCCAAAATAATCATGAGGCACATTTACCAAGTGTGTTCTTTCATTATCTCCTGTAATCCACACAATATCTGTAAGAAGTGGGCATCACTATTATGGCCACTAAAGCAATAAAGAGAGCTCATCAACTACACGCATAGAGACTATATATCATGGTATAGAAGATAATTACATCAGAACACAAAATGAAAACAACATGGAGACTGTTTAGAGGGCATGTGGATACAGAAGCACCTTCTGTATTTACCATTTATTCAAGATAAGGCACACATGTGAAGCAGTTTCTCCCAGAAAGGCTGCTCATCTGGAAACTTCTTCCTTATGAGGAACTTCTTTTGAGGAGTCCCATCTACTTAAGCATGGATTAAATTGTGACCTCCAAAAGTGTGTTGACATGTTAACCCACAATACCTGTGAATGTGAATTGTTTGGCAATAGACTCATTATTAATTTAATTAATGAATATTAGGTCATACCGGAATAAAGTGGACTTTATCCCAACACAACTAGTATCCTTTGAAAAGAGACAAAGATTACAGATAAACACACAAGAAGAATGACTCTATAAAGACAAAAGCAGACATTGTTTTGGGAGTTTTTGTTTGTTTGTTTTTACTATTTTAATTTGTTGAGTTAAAATTGATAGCAAATTTTTGCTTATAATAAAGCTTAAATATTCTAGGACTCTTTTTCCTCTTCTCCAAATTAAAGTAATAATGTACATTTCAAAGTATTCTTTTTTAAAAGAATTTATTTTATATTGGTTTGCTTACAAAGTCTGTATACATTGTGTTTTACACCATCCTTCATTCACATTGTGTTTCATACAATCATTCCCATTCATTATATTTAAAAAATTAATCAATACTGAACTATGCCACCATGGCCCTCTTTTGGCAGATCTTTCCTATTTCCCTTATCTACCCCTCTTTCCATCTATCAAATTGTGTGGCCATATGATTTTTCCCACTGCCCATCAGAGCCAAAGAATACTCAGGGCTTCCAAAAGTTGAAAGAGACAAGAAGGAGTCTTTCCCTAAAACCTTCGTAGGGTATGTGACTTTGCTGTCACTTTGAATTCAGACTTCAGGCTCTACAACTGAAAGTCATTCTATTGTTTTGGTATTTTGTTGTTGGGTTGGTTTTTTTGTTTGTTTGTTTGGTTGGTTTTGTTTGTTTTTCATTTTACTTGTCTTAAATTGTTCTTTCATATCTTAAATACTTAAGTTGTCATAATTTTTATTGCAACCCTAGGAAACAAGTTAGTAGTATACACCTTACATTGGCCCGCAATGTTCTTTATGATTTAGTCTTCCCTGATCTATCAATTTTTTTCTTTCTTTCTTTCTTTTACTCTCTCCCTCACCCACTGGCCTTTTGAAATTCCCTCTGGTTTTCTCTCTGTCCCTCCAGTCATCTCACCTCATGAGTTTTGCACTTGCTTTTAATTAACTAGAACCCAGTTCTAGCTCAATTCAGGATCTAAAGGATTCAGTTCACCTCTAATCTCTTTTACATCAACCTGCTTAATGTAGTAGTTACCTTTTTCAACCCTTTCTGTTTATATTTATTGTCACTGTAGAATGGCAGGTAATGATCATTCAATAAACATGTTGTTGTGTACCATTGAGTCAGAATCAACCCATAGCTGACCCACCGGTGGATTTTTCAGAGGCAAGTAATCTCTTGGGAGATTGCCTATTTTTCTGTCATTGAGCAACTGGTGGCCTCAAAATTTGTGTCTTTGGGATTGCAGCACATCTTCTTGCCACTAGACCACCATAGCTCCAGTAAACACATGCAACATACAAAACAAACTCAAAATGCCATTACCTACCCTGTGTCTTCTCAATGTATGTGTTTCCTTGTCTACCCTTCTTTATAGGACAACACAGAATTTAAATCCAACCTATTTGCATATTAAATCATGATATCTGACAATGTTTTCAAAGACACTGTTTCTCAACACCTGTACCAAGAGCTATAACTTCAATGTAAATTGTGGATGGCATACTCATGACAGTTTAGATAGACTAGACCATAACCAGAGAGCTTTAGACAAATGTTCTCCCAAGTCAGAGAATCCAGTTTCTTCTTTCTCAAATTTAAAGAATGATAGAGGTAAGCAGAAACTCTGTGTATTATTTTCCTCTTCTTTTTTTAAAATATATTTTGTATTGGTTTCCTTACAAAGTTTATATACATTGTGTTTCACATTATTCTTTATTCACATTGTGTTTCATACAATCATTCCCACTCACTGTTTTTATAAAGTTAATCACCAGTGGACTATACCCACCATTACCCTACCTTTTCAGGTCTCCACCTGATCTTTCCCATTTCCTTTATCCCCTCTGTGATTGCACCCCTACCATGCTTCCTGGATCATTCAAGATTTTGTCCATAGCATTTTCAGCTGCAACTCGAGGCTTGAATTTGTTTTAGTTATTTTAGCTTGATAAATGCTGAGCAAGTTCTTCACTTTTTATTCTCTGACTCTAAGTTTTAGCACATTTTGTTATAATACTTTGCTTTGTCTTCTCAAGCTGTCTTTTGTAATCTTCTGTTCAGCCTTCTTTCTTCAGCATCTCTTCCCTTTATTTTGGATTCTCTATGCTCTAATGTAATTTTCCTTTTTTAAGATTTTTTAAATTTTTTATTGTATTATTTTTACGTGTACCGTCAAATCAGATCTGACTGGTACAGGATGAGATTGCCCCCTCCTTCTCCAGCAGAGTATCTGGTGGATTTGAACCGCGTACCTCTAGGATTGCAGTACAGCATCTTGCCACTAGGCCACCAGAACTCCCTTAATGTAATTTTCATAGTGTATTCTGACATACATTTTGTTTTTTTCTTTATCTTCTATCTTTGTAAAGACTTTTTACTCTCTTCATAGATGATATCCTTGATTTCATTCCATGATCTTTGATCATTGGAGATCAAGGGTTTTAAGATGATTTTTTTTATTCAGGTGGAATAGATTCAAGGTCATATTTTCCTTCTTATGGATTTGGTTTAATCTTCATCAGCTTTAATTTAAACTTGCACATGAGTAACTGATGGTCTTTTCCACAATTAGTACCTTGTCTGGATCTTCTCCTAATACTGAGCTTCTACAACAATTCTTTCCTCAGATGTAGTCAGTCTAATGTGTAAAGTCACCATTTGTAGGGATTTTTTTTTTCCAAATTTCATTATTTAGAGTAAGTAATTTACTTACATGATTCCGGAGCCAAAGGACTTTTAAAATGCTCAGTGACAAGTATATCCTATTTAATACCTATTAAATAACAATTCTCTTTACTAAAAAAACCAGAAAGAGTATCTTGCATTGTGATTCAATAGAACAGCAATTTTCACCTTGTCTGCCATCAAAACTATCTCCATTCCTCAAAAAAAAGTCATTTGCTTTTATTAAATCAGACTCTCTGATGTTGTCATATGATACTACCTAACTGATTTTCCAGCTTTTAGTTTAGTCTCTTATTTTTCTTCTTTTTAAAAAATTTTTTATTTATTAATTTTGCACATTTTCTCTCCCCTTTCCCTTCCCCTCCCTCACCCCACCCTACAATACACCAGATTATTCTTCCAGATTATTCTCATACATATAATATATATAATGCACAATCACATATTCCTTTCAAACAGTTCTTCCTCTCATCTGTTCTAATAGAGTGTTCATTATCTAACAACTCTTTTCCCATACCCTGTCCAATGCTCCAAATCTGCCCTATTTTATAACAACAGTAGTATGCAGTATTTATCGTTTTGCGACTGAGATATTTCACTTAGCATAATGTCCTCAAGTTCCCCCACGTTGCGTAATGTTTTACTTTTTTTTATTGTTTTTCAATGCTGTGTAGTATTCCATTATGTGGATATACCATAGTTTTTCTATACATTCATTTACTGATGGGCATTTGAGTTACCTCCATCTCTTTGCTATTGTGCATAATGTTGCAATAAACATGGATGTGCATACGTCTCTTTGTGTTGTAGCTCTAGTTTCCTTAAGTTATAGTCCCAAAAGTGGAATTGCTTGGTCAAATGGTATTTCTATTTCCAACTTTTTTTGTGAAAGTGATTGTGCCATTTTACCTTCCCACCAGCAGAGAATAAGAGTTCCAGTCTTTTTGGACAGGAAAGCATGGTAAGGCCACAAGCAAGAGAAAGACTTTATTACTTTCTGCAAGAGGAAGGGATGACTTGAGATCCCTTTCATACAAACTGCATAAATTGATGGTCCTGATCTCATGCCACTCCAGAGACAAAAGAAGACATTAAGCTTCAGGAAAGAAAGAACAAGAAGTGAGACACTGCCACCCAGAGTGAGCTCTTTGAGGTGCTTATGAGGAGATGTAAATTCTCTGGGTCTAGACTCTTCCATTTGGGGATCCTTGCCTCAGCAGCTACAGGTCTATCCCAGGGGCCAAACAGAACAACAAAAGTTGAAACACAGAGCCACAAGCAGGGGAAATATTTTTCTCAGTTCTCTCAGGTAGCATGTTGAGCTGCAAAACCCAGAAATAGACCCAGCTATCTATGGCCAACTGATACTCAACAAAGAAATCAAAGCTATCAAATAGGAAAATAACATCCTCCTCAAAAATTATACTGGCAAAACTGGACTTCCACATGCAGGAAGCTGAAACCGAATCCACATCTCACACCATACACCATAATCAATGTAAATTAGAGACCTGGTGATAAAGCACAAAACCATAACGTTCATAAGAGACAAACTGGAATCTAGTATAGAAGTGGTAGTCCAATGTAAAAAGACACTGCCAAATACAGCCAGAAAAGAACAATCTGAAGAGGATAAAATTGATGACTGGGACTTTTTAAAGATTAAATCTGTTTGTGGATCAAAAACTTTTCCAGCACAGTGGGGGGAGAGGAACCTACTGACTGGGAAAAAAACATTTGGTAATATCATCTCAGACAAGAGTCTCACAAAGAAAGTTTACAGAATACTCCTGGTCTCCACAAGAAGAAGACTGATAACGCAATTACAAAATGGGCAAAAGACATTTTTACAGAGGAAGATATTTAAACGGCAAACAGACACATGGAAAAATCGCTGACAATAAGAGAGATGCAAATCAGAACCAGAATAAAGTATCATCTCACTCCAGTTGCAGTGGCAAATTTTAACAAGGCAGCAAGTAATAAATGTTGGAGAGGATGTGGTGAGATAAGAACTCTTCCACATTGTTGGTCAAATTGTAAAATGGAACCACTCTGGAAGACAGTTTAATGCTTCCTCAAAAAGTTGAACATAGAAATTCTACATGACCCAGCTATCTCACTGCTTGTAATATACCCCAAGAAAATGAGAACTGAGGCTCAAACAGAGACTTGTACATCAATATTCATACCAGTACATCAATATTTATAGCAGTGTTATTTGCCATCCTAAAAACATGGAAATAGCACAGATGTCCAAGCACAATTGAATGGATTGGACAATTATGGTACATTCATACAACGGAATACTACACAGTTCACAGAAGCAATTATTTTGTAAATTATTACCTAACTTTGGAGGGACCGGAGAGCTTTATGCTGAGTGAACTAACTCAGTCACATGAGGACAAATACGGTACAAAACCATTATTGTAGAAAAACTATGAGGATCCAAGGGGGAGGAGGTTAGAAGCAGAGGTATAAAAATCATGGGGTTTTGCAATTTGATAAGTGGGGAGGAGGGTGGAAACAGAGGAATAAGAATCATGGGATTGTGTAATTTGATAGGGGTAAGAGAAATTGGAAGAATCTGTTCTCAAAAACAAAGTATTTGAATTTTAAGAATAAATCAGTATAATAAAAGAGATATAGTCAATGAAACACAGCTATAATATCCCTAGTACCACGACACCTTCTAAACCCAGCCTGGACTTCTGGCAGTTCTCTGCTGATGTGCTGTTCAGTCGTTTTTGGATAATCTTCAGTAGCATCTTGCTTGCATGTGAAATCAGTGAGATTGTTCTGTAGTTTCCACACTCTGTTGGGTCACCCTTCTTTGGAATGGGAACAAATACAGATCTCTTCCAATCAGTTGGCCAAGTGGTTGTTCTTCAGATTTCTTGGCACAACTTGGTGAGCACGTCCAGGGCAGCATCCGTTAGCAGAAATATGTTAATTGATATACCATCTATTCCTGGGGGCTTTTTTTTGCTATTTCCTTCAAAGCAGCCTGAACTTCTTCCTTCATCACCATAGGCTCTTGCTCATATGTTGTTTCATGAAATTCTCCTGTATCTGCCAATTCCTTCCAATACAATGACTCAGTATATTCTTCCCATCTTCTTTTAATACTTCCTGGATCATTTAATATTCTGCCTAAAGCATCCTTGATTATAGCAACTTGAGGTTTGATTCTGTTCTTCAGTTCCTTGAGCTTAAGAAATGATGAGCGAGTTTGGCTCTTTTGATTTTCTGACTCCAACTCCTTGCATATTTCATTATAATATTTTACTTTTTCGTCCCATGCTGCCTTTTGAAATCTTCTATTCAATTCTTTAGTATCTTGAATTCTTCCTTCTGCTTTAGTTTCTCTGCACTTCAGTGCAATTTTCAGTCTCTTCTGACATTCATTTTGGTCTTCCAGAGGAATGTATATCTGTGTTTCATTGACTATGCAAAGGCGTTTGACTGTGTGGATCATAACAAACTGTGGCTGACTCTAAGAAGAATGGGAATCCCAGAACACTTGATAACTCTAATGCGAAACCTGTACATGGACCAGGAGGCAGTCGTCAGAACAGAGCAGGGTAACACTGCATGGTTCAAAATTGGGAAGGGCGTACCCCAGG
>NW_006399922.1:3905358-3922810 GCF_000299155.1 Elephantulus edwardii | reverse complement strand
CTCTCTGGAGACTAAGGTGTGTCTGATACAGGCCATGGTCTTTGCAATCACTTGTTATGCATCAGAGAGTTGGACAATGACTAAGGAGGATAGAGGCCTTTGAGCTGTGGTGCTGGGTATGAGTATTGAGGGTACCATGGACTGCTAGGAAAACAAATAGATTCATCTTGGAAAGCATGAAACCAGGTGGCTCCCTGGAGGCAAGGATTCTGAGGCTCCGCCTAACATGTTATAAGGAGAGACTGGTTCTTAGAGAGGGACATCATCATGCTTGGGAGGGTGGAGGGACAGTGCAGGAGGGGAAGGACCTCTATGAGGTAGATTGATTCAGTGACTGGGTTAATCGGGATGGGAGTGTCAGAGACAGTGCCATTGGCACAGGACAGAGCAGAGTTTAGGGCTGTTTTCCATAGGTTCACTATGAGTCACAAGCGACTCAATGGCACATAACAACAACAATGAGAGAGAGAGAGCTGAAAACACACACCACTTCAGAGACAAAGGAAGACATTAAACATCAGGAGAAAAAGCACAAGATGTGAGACACTGATTCCTAGAGTGAGCACTTTGGTGTTCTTGTGGGGTGATGGGGACTTAAACTTCCCTGGGAATAGGTGCCTCCATTTGAGAATCTTTGCCTCCATGACTGTGGGACCATCCCAGGGGACAAATAGCACAAAAGTGTTTGAGACATAGAGTCACAAGCAAGGGAAAGACTTTCTCATCTTTTGACGAGAGGGAGGGCTGACTTGAGACCCTGTTGTATACAAACTGTGTAAATTGGCAGCACTAATCTCATGCTACCCCAGAGAAAAATGAAGACATTGAGCTTTAGAAGAGAAAATGCAGGAAATGAGACATTGCACCCCAGAGTAAATCCTTTGGGGTGCTTGTGGGGGGACAGGACTGAATTTTCCCTGGGGATAGGTCCTCCATTTGACAATCCTTGCTTCCATGGCTGCAGGGCCATCCCAGGGGTCAAACAGGGCAAGAGAGTTTGGGACACAGAGACACAAGTAGGAGAACGACTTTCTCAGCTTTCTGCAAGAGAGGTGCTGAATGAATTTTCTCAACTTGTATGTTGAAAAAAAGAAGAGCTGACTTGAAATCCTTGTAGACAGAAACTGCTCAAGTGGACTAAGTGGTCTCACACTACTCCGTATACAAAAGAGGACAATACAGTTTGGAACAGGAGACTACATTAAGGCAAGATTCCTAAAAGGCTGTTGTGCAGAACAGAGAAAACCTGAAGGACCTTGGGAAATGCAGATTTTCCCAGAAAGGACTTCCAGTAGAGTGAGTGGCTCACCCTATAGATCTAACATTTTTAAGCTGTCAACTAATCAATAACACCATAAAGATAAGAATTATCGAGAGATTATACAGACACAATAGAAACAGCCTAACATTTATCAAGAAAAACTCCACAAAAGCAGCAGGCAACTTCAAATACTCTGAAAAAACAAATTAAGCTTTGTTTAAAAAAGCAGAGAATATTACAGACCAAATGAACACCCCAGAGTCAAGAAAGCAGATGATATATGTTGATATGGAGACATTCAAACAGCTACGAAATAAAGTACAAACAATGGAAAAAACAATGGAAGTCACAAATAAAAGGAACACTCTAGAGCTAGAGAACCAGAAGAAATATATTGATGAGTTATTTGAATAGGTACAGAAGTCTACAGGCATACCACCCTGCATGAACACAATCTCATCTAAATAGCTACTGAAGAAGGTGTAAATGATGAAAGAAACAAGGAAATGACCAAGAAAGCAAAGAGTCCAGTGACATGGAGCTGGAAAGAATATATTGAAGAGGAGGAACTTACACAACTACAGAAAAAAATGCGAAAGATTAAAGAATTAAGACTACAGAAAGAGTTAAAAGAACTTAAAACAATTATCAAAGATAAAGAGGGTACAGCCAATTCAGTACTAGAAATAACTTTCATAAGAAATAACTAGAAAATTTTCAAAAAAAAATTTTTTAAAGCTAGAAATAATTTTCATAAAAATGCAATCCAAAATATTATGACCAGAATGGCAGAAGTTTCCAACACACTGGGGTGGGGGAAAATCTATCAGAAGAGATGGAGCAAAGAGCTGGGAGAAAAGAACCTCACTGGAAACATGTTGTTGTTGTTATGTGCCGTCGAGTCGCCTGCGACTCATAGCGACCCTATGTTCAACAGCCCTAAACTCCACTCTGTCCTGTGCCAATCGCACTGTCTCTGACACTCCCATCCCAATTATCCCAGTCACTGAATCAATCCACCTCATAGAGGGCCTTCCTCTCCTGCGCCGTCCCTCCACCCTCCCAAGCATGATGTCCCTCTCCAAGGACCGTTCTCTCCTCACTACATGTCCGAAGTAAGTTAGATGGAGCCTCAGAATCCTTGCCTCCAAGGAGCCACCCGGTTTAACCCTCTCCAGGACAAATCTATTTGTTTTCCTAGTGTGTACATACTAGAAGAAAAATAAGAGATGAGGCACCAAGAAAACATGAGAATCATGTGGGATGACATCAAAAGGATATATATACGTATGATTGTTGTTGTTGTTGTTGTTGTGTTATTGTTACATGCATCAAGTCACCTGTGACCCATAGTGAACCTATGTTCAGCAGCTCGGAAGCCCACCCTGTCCTGAGCCAGTCTCACTGACTCTGACACATCAACCCCCATTGCCCCAGTTACTGTATTAATCCATCTCATCTAGGGTCTTCCTCTCCTGTGCTGTTCCTTTTCCAAGGACAGGTCTCTCCTGCCCAAAGTGTGTGAGACAGAGCTTCAAAATCCTAGTCTCCAAGGAGAAACTTAGTTTCAACCTCTCCAAGACATACCTATTTATTTACTGTGCAGTCTATGATATGTTCAAGACTCTTCTCCAGCACCATGATTCTAGAACTCCAGAATACAAGAAGAACAGGGAACACGCAGCAAAATTAGAATATAAAGGAATATCCTCAACATGGTAAAAAGCATATATGCAAAACCAAGAGCCAATATCATTCTCAATGGAGAAAGATTAGAAGCGTTTCCTTGTGAACAGGGACTAGACAAGGATGCTCACTGTCACCACTTCTTTTCAATATTGCACTGGACGTACTTGTTAGGGCAATAGGACAAGAAAAGGAAATAAAATGCATCAATATCTGCAAAGAGATGGTTAAACTGTCACTATATGAAGATGATATGCTAGTTACACAGAAAACTCCAAGGATTCAACAAAACAGTACCAAAAAAACCAAAACAGTTGTTGCAGAATGGTGGGGAAGAAGGGCGGACCTCTGGCCAGGACAGATTGCCTAAGCTCCAGGTAAGTGCAAGCCTCCAAACAGCCTTTAATACAGGGTAGAGAAAGCTCCCCTGTGTTTGGCTGTATCAGCTTGAGAAAGCTCACCACCTGGGAAGCTGGCTGCCACATCTGTTCAGCTGGAAGTGGTCCGCACAAGGCTGAGTTTCTTCTATCCAATCCACAAGTCCCACGTCTGTAAACCCACCTTATCTGGTCTTCCTGTTTATATAAGTGCCCTGCAGATCCCAGTAAAATTGAGCTGGATTGACTTTCTGTTCACCTCCAGGAGTGATGTATCTCCATCTTGCTTACCCCCATCAGGGTGTCACAGTTAATTTGCCAGCAAACAGACAGTGAAAAATGGTTACAGTTAGGAGATAAATTTAGTACAATAGCAGGATATGAGATCAATATCCAAAATATTAGTGGGATTCCTCTACAGTAACAAAGAGTATTCACAGAAGGAAACCAAAAAAGCAATACCATTTACAATAGCCAACCACAAATTGAGACACCTGAGATTGAACCTAACTAGAAATACAAAAGACCTATTCAAAGAAAACTACAGAACATTTTTGTGACACACAAGAAATGGGCAAATGTGCCCTGTTCATGGATAGGAAGCATTTTCCAAGGAGATCAAAAGGGAAATTGTCAAGTTTATTCAGAGAGAAAAGAGATAATATGTGAAACATAGCACTATCTGACCTCAAAACCTATTACACAGCAGTGGTAACCAAAACAGCATGGTACTGATACAATGACAGGCACATAGACCAATGGAACAGAATTGAGAACCCAAAAATGGATCTATCTATCTGTGGTCAACCAATATTTGATAAAGAAATCAAACCTATCAAATAGGGAAATGACAACCTCTTCAACAAATGTTGCTGGCAAAAATGGACTGCTGCCTGCAGAAAGCTGAAACAGGATCCACATCTCATACCATATGAAAATCAACTCAAGGTGGATCAGAGACCTGGGAATAAAGCCCTAAACCATAATGTTCATAAGAAACAAATAGGGATCAAGCTTAGAAAGCCTAGCCTATGGTATAAAGAGACTGCCAAATACAGCCAGAAATATACAATATGAAGAGGATGAAATTGATAAATGGACCTTCTTGAGATTAAATCTGGAACCTCATCAAAAACTTTTCAACAGGGTGAAAAGAAAACCTTTCAAATGTCAACAAACATTTAGCAATATTGTCTCAGACAAGGGTCTCATAAAAAAAGTTTGCAGAATACCTCTGGGCCTCCAGAAGAAAAAAAAAATTATTACTCAATTTAAAAAATGGGCAAAAGACATGGAAAAACTTTTCACACAGGAAGATATTTGGAGACCAACAGACACATGAAAAAATGCTCAAAATCACTGGCGAGACGAGAGATGCAAATCAAAACCACAATGAGATACCATTTCACTCTAGTACCAGTGACAAAGTTTAGCAGGGCAGCAAGCAAGGAATGTTGGAGAGGTTATGGAGAGGTAGGAAATCTCATACACTGTTGGTGAGATTGTAAAATGGTACAGCCACTCTGGAAGAAAGTTTGGCATTTCCTCAAAAAGTTGAACATAGAAACTCTATATGACCCAGCTATTCCACTAAAAGGAATTTACCCCAAGGAAGTTAGAACTGAGACACTAACTGAAATCAGTACACCAATGTTCATAGCAGCATTATTCACCACCATATAAACATAGAAACAGCCCATATGTCCAACCACAACAGAACAAATTGAGAAATTGTGGTACATACACACAATGGAATACTATGCAGCAGTCAGGAGCAATGATTTTGAGAAATACTGCACAACTTGAGAGAGACTAGAGAGCATTATGCTGAGTAAACTAACCGAGTCTCATAAGGACAAATACTGAATATGACCATTATTGTAAAAATAAAAGGATAACTAATAAAACATGTATGGGACGAATGGGAGGGAATGGTGGGAGCAGAGAGATGAAGATGGATAGGGGAGAAACCACAAAGTTGCACAGTTTGCTTGCTGAAGGGAGGAGGTGAAGAAACGGGAAGAATCTGGCAGAGACCTGAAAAGATTGAATAATGATATACAAGGTGCAATGGTTATTGATTTTATAAAATGTAATACATAGAAATGAGTGTATGTAACTGACATCCAAGAAGATATATGCACACACATGTTTATTGCAGCTTTGTTCACAATAGCAAAGAGTTGGTAACAACCTAAGTGCCCATCAACAAACGAATGGATAGAGAAGCTGTGGTATAGTCACACAATGGAATACTATGCTGCATTGAAAAACAAGGAACTCATGCAATATTATTCAACATGGGTGACCCTGGAGGACATTATGCTGATTGAAATATCTCAGTCACAAAAGGACAAATACTGTATGGTGCCACTGTCATAAAACAGGACTGACATCAGGTTTGGGGGGAGACTGAGAAAGATGAGTTCAATAATGTATACTGCATTGAAACAGATAAGGGAGAAAACTGTTTAAAAGGGATACATGATTAGGTATTTTTGTCATGACAGGAGTCCAGAGCGAAGGCTGCATAGTGAAGTGACCTGAGGGGAGGGATTGTAAAACAATGAAAGAATTTTTCTTTTACTTTTCCAAAAGGGTAGTGTACTAGTTGGGAGGGTTGGGAGGGGAGAAATGTTTGACAATGAATGAATGGAAATCCAAAGTCTCTGTAAATTTTCATTGACATTAATAATAAATTAAAAGAAAAAAGAAAAAAAGAAATGACTATGAAACACAATATGGATAAAGAATAGTGTGAAACTTTTTGAGCAAGCCAATATAAAATAAAATAATTTTTAAAAAGACTTCCAATTTCTCCACAATCTTGCTGGCATTTGTTGCTTGCTCCCCTGCTGAACTTTGCTATTATTGCTGATGTGAGATGATAGCTCATAGTTGTTTTGATTTACATCTCTCTGATAGGTAGGGATTTGATTTTAAAAAAAGAAAAGAAAACAACCTAACAAAATAATACCAATAAAACTTTACCTCTCAATCATCGCATTGAAAATGAATGCTTTAAATGCACCAGTGAAGAGAGAAAGAATAGCAGGTTGAATTTTAAAATAAAACAAAACCCACCAAACTTATCAATATGCTGTCTACAAGAGACACAATTAAAAATTGAAGATCAGTACATTCTAAAAATCAAAGGATCATGTGTGTTTCTTCTAAAAAGTATTTGCTAAGACTAAATCTTGGATGTACAACATTCTATCATTTCCTCTCCTGCCTCATTCCTATCACTAAGTCTGTACTTACCCTCTATCATTCCTTCCTCATTGTTTCCAAATTTTGTATTCCAGTCTCCAATAATTATTGATAATCTTGATTACACATTTGACCAATTTCTGATTGCAAGAGTTGGTAGAAATCCTCAATTCCTCCCCTTTGGCTTTAGGTTTTGGTGCATATATTTGAATAAAAGTTGTGTTAACCAGTCTGTCTTGTATGTGTATGGATATATTCCTATAAGTCACAACACTCATAACAAAGAAAGAAGTTCAAACTGCACTGAAGACAATGGCAAAAAAATAAGGACCCACCATGATGAGTGAATGAAAATCCAATTTTTCTGTAAGTGTTCACTAAAATCAAAATTAAGATAAAAAATTTTACTAAAAAAAGAACCAATTGGCTTCATAGGAGGTAAAATAAAGAGTGAAGATATAGTAAAAAAAATAATAATATTAAGGCCCCAGGAATACCAATGACATTTTTCAGCTAACAGATACAAACTTGGACATGCTCACCATTCTTTGTCAGGAAATTTGTAGGACAGTTGACTGGTTGACTGAATGGAAGGGATCCATATTTAACCCCTTCCCAAGAAAGGTGACCTAACAGAATGTGGAAATTATCAGACAATATCATTAATACCGCATTCAAGAAAAATGCTGCTGAAGATCATACAAAAATGACTTGAACAGCAAGCACATGGACAAGTAACTGCCAGAAGTTCAAGCTGGATTTAGAAGAGGCCATGACACTAGGGATATCATTGCTGATGTCAGATGGAAAGAATATCAGAAGAATGTCTATCTATGTTTTATTGACTATGCAAAAATATTTGACAGTGCGTATCACAACAAACTATGGCTAACATTGAGAAGAATGGGAATCCCAGGACACATAATTATGCTTAAGTGAAATTTATACCTAGATTAACAAACAGAACAAAGGAGCACTGTGTGGCTTAAAATCGGGAAGGATGTACATCAGGGATGTATCCTTTCTCCAGAGCTATTCAATCTGTATGCTAAGCACGTAATTCTGGAAGCCAGAATTGATGAAGAAAAATGTGGCATTGAGATCAGAGGAAGACTCATCAATAACCTTCACTATGCAGATGACACAATCTTACTTGCTGAAAGCCAGGGGGATCTGAAGTGCATGTTGCAGAATATTGAAGAATATAGCCTTCAATAAGGATTGCACTTAACATCAAGAAGACTATGTGTGTGGGAAACATTGTGTTAGATGGAGAAAGAATTAAAACTATTAATGATTTTTGTCTTACTTGTATTCATAATTAACCACCTTGATATCAGCAACCAGGAGATAAGCAGACATATTTCTTTGGTCAAGTACAGTCAGGGATCTCTCCAAAATACTAGAAAGCAATTATGTCAGCTTAAAGACTAAGTAAGGTGCACTTTATTCAGGCCATTGTCTTTTCAATCACTTGCTGTGCATCTGAGAGCTGGACAATGACTAAGGATGCCAGAAAAAAGTATTGATACCTTTTAGTTGTGGTGTTAGAGTACTGAATGTCCTATGGACTACAAAAAGAATAAACAGGTATATCTTGTAGGGAAGAAAGACAAAACTTCATCTCTCATATTTTGGATATGTTGCAAGGAAAGGCTTTCCCTGGAAAAGAATATTGTGCTTGGAAGTGTGGAAGATCAGTGAAAAAGAGAAAGAACTCACCCATCAAGATGGATTGATACAGTGACTATAGCAGTGGCCTCAAGTATATCGGAGATGGTGAGGGACAACACAGGGTTGAATAGGACAAGCTGTGTTGGTAACTATGGGTCATACTCAATAATACCTAATAACAAAGCCCAGATTTTCTCCTGAAGAGTAAGAAACAGCATAAAGTTAATGATGGATCACCTCTTCCGACAGAGAGATCATTATGTGAAGATATTTCATTTATGTGAAATTGGTTGAAAAAATATTGGTAGATCACTTTCCCATAGTGCCTTAGTTAAGTAGGAAATTGGGACATGATTCCAGAAAGCACAATAAAGTAGTAAAAGCAATCAAGGAAAGTAGGAAACAAAAAAGGTTTTGTTGGCTCTGCTACAAGATGGCAAGGCCTGTGTCGCATGACCAGCCCTGGAGCACCTTTCTGTCACTGCTTCCCCATCCAGGCACACTAGCACCCTGGCTGATGATAGAATGATGGCCTGTCAGGTCAAAGAGCTGCATTTCCAGTGTAACTCAGACTTCTACTCCACCCAGAACACTAGACCATTGCCTCTGCCACCTGAGACCACCCACCTGTTGCCCCTACTGTCCAGCACCAGAAGTACCAATATCACAGATTCTTTGGCCTTAAACACTACTGTATAGTTACATAACATGGGATTTCTTAAGCTCAAGCAAAGGAGGCCAGGATGAGTCATTGCTTCTGGAGGGCAACAGTCATCCTACTCCCGGTTGATTGTTGTTACCAAGAAGGGAGTACCAATAAACCAAAGCCTTGCCAAACCTTGGGTCATTATATAATAACAACAACCTAACATCTACTAAGAAAATACTCACATATTGTCAAGAAGCAGCAGTCTGCCTCAGTCATGAAAAAACAAAATATCTGTTCCCTGAAAAAGCAGACCCAATGAATGCCAAAAATAGAGAACCTAAATAAACATGTTGGCATGGAGTTATTTAAATAGCCACAAAAGAAGATGCAAATGATGAAATAAACAAGGGAAGTCATTAAGAGAGTGAATAACCCCAAAGACAGCAATTCAGAAAAAATATACTGATGAGAAGCAACTTGAACTGCTATGGAAGAAAACTCAAAACAAGGAAGAAATAATTGATAATAGAGATAAAGAAAAGAAGAACTTTAAAAATCAGCCCAAGATAGAGAGGTTACAGCCAACACAGTGCTGGAAATAACAGAAAAGCATAAAAATATAATCCAGAATATTAAGACCTAAGTGGCTAATGTGTCTAACACACTGGTGGGGAAAAATAAAGTAGAAATGAAATGGCAGAAGAGAAAGTTAGTGAGCTGGAAGACAAAAGTCTCACTGAATACATACTAAATAGAAATGAGAGATGAGAGGTAAAGAAAATAAAGTATTAAAATTATGAGGGATGACATCAAAGGAACAATATGCATATGATTGGAATTCCAGAACATGGGAGTGACAGGGAAGTCACTGAGAAAATTTTGGAAAAAGTATTAGAAGAAAAGTTCCCACACATTTTAAAGAACATGGACATTCACATTCAAATAGTACAGTGAACACCAAATAGACTAGAACCACAAAGAGAAACATCAAGACATATCCTAGGCAAATTCTCCAAGTTAAAAGCTAAAGGTAGAATACTAAAAGCAGCACAAGAAAAAGGAAGAGTAACCCACAAAGGGGAAATAATTATATTAAGTTCTAATTTCTCAGCAAAAACCATGCAAGCTAGAAGATAAAAGGGATGGCATATGCAGAAAGTTGAAAAACAATTGCTAGCCAAGGATCCTATACCCAGCAAAGCTCTCCATCAAACATGAAAGAAATCTGATCCTTTGCAGAAAAGAAGAAACTGGAGGAATTTGTGAAACCAAAACCAAAGCTACAAAAAATTTTCCATTAAGTCCTTCTCACGGAGACGCCAAAGAAAAGTGGATGGACCATAGTAACCAGAAACAATAGGGGGGAAACATAGCAAAATTGCAAGAGTAAAATCTGGCCTGACAAAAATAAAACTTGATGTGAATGGATTAGATGCACAAATTAAGAGAAAAAGAGTAGCAGAATGAAAAAAAAAAGTCATCAATATGCTGCCTACAAGAGACACATCTAAAAAATGGCAAGGAAGACATTCAAAATCAAAGGCTGGGGGGTGGGGGGGAAATATACCAAACAAATGGCAACCTCAAAAAAGCAGGAGTGGCAATACTGATCTCTGATAAAATGGAATTCAGAATAAAAACCACCATAAAAGAGAGGGATGGCATTACATACACATTAAAGGCACAAATGATTAAGCAGACATAATACTGGTTAACATTTGCACACCAAATGGAAAATACATAAAACAGCAGTTAACAGAATTGAAAAAAAAATAAATAGTATCACAATAGTGATACGAGACTTCAACATACCACTATCACCAAAGAATAGGTCAATTAAAAAGAAATTTAACAAAGATGCAGATCTAAATGAAGCAATCAGCCAACTTGACATTGTGGATGCATTCAGGATACTGCACCCAAAAAACCTCAATTCACTTTCTTCTCAAGTGCACATGGTACATTCTCCAGAATCAATCACATATTACTACACAAAGCAAGCTTTAATAAATTCAAAATAATTGAAATAATACAAAGCATGTTCTCAGATCACATTGCTATAAAACTAAAAATTAACCACAGGAGGGTAAAGCTTACAAAACCACCCATATGGAAACTAAATAGCTCTCTGCTAGCACATGATTTGGTTATGAAAGAAATAATAAAAAAATTTCTTAAAACAAATGAAAATGAAAATAAAATATACCAAAACCTCTGGGATATAGCTAAGGTTCTCTGCAAGGGTCAGTTCATAGCAATAGGCACACACATACATAAGGAAGAAAGAAAAATAATCTATGATGTAACAGAACACCTTTAAGACCAGGAGCTGGTTTTTCAAAAGGGTCAATAAAATTGACAAACCACTGATAAACATAAGAAAAGGAGAAGAAAAAAGAGAGTAGACGCAGATAACTTGACCAACTGTTAGTCCTGGACCAGGGGGCTTCACAGCTGAATTCTACCAAATCTTTCACCCAATGCTACTTAAAGTATTTCAAGAAACTGAGTGCTCATTTCAGCAGCACATACATAAAAATTGGAATGATACAGAGAAGATTAGCATGGCCCTTGTGTAAGGATGACACACAAATTCGTGAAGCATTTCATATTTTTCCACCATCACCAATTAAAGATCTGCACCAAGAAAAAAAAATTGAAAAAGAGTAAACATTCCCAGAGCAATTCTATAAAGCAAGTATAATAGTAACACCTAAACTAGGCAACGATATTACCTAGCAAGAAACAAAACTACAGACCAATATCTCCCATGAACATAGATGCAAAAATCTTAACAAAATAGTACCCAATAGAATCCAAAAGCACATCGAAAAATAATTCATCATGACAAAGTGGGATTCACAACAGAAATGTAAGGATGGTTCAACATAAGAAAAATAATCCATGTAATTCACCACATTAACAAAGTACATAACAAGAACCATAGGATCTTAGCAATTGAAGTGAAAAGACCTTTGATAAAATCCAACAGCATTTCCTAGTAAAGACAGTCAGCAAAACTGGAATAGAAGATAATTTCCTCAACATAGTGAAAAGTATATATGCAAAATCAGAAGCCAATATCATTCTCAATGGAGAAAGCATTTTCCTTGAGAACAAGACCAGACAAGGATTCCCACTGTTACCACTTCTACTCAACATTATATTGGAAGTGCTTGTGAGGGCAATAAAACAGGAGAATAAGATAAAATCATCCCAGTTGCAAAGAGATGGTTAAACTATCTCTATATGCTAGTGTACACAGAAAACCCCAAGGACTCAATCAAAAAACTGTTAGAGCTAGTAGACCAATTTCGTAGAGTAGCAGAATATAAGATCAATATCCAAAGGTCAGTGGAATTCCTCTACAGTAACAAAGAAAACTCCAAGAAGGAAACCAAGAAAGCAATAACATTTACAATAGCCAGCCACAAATTCAGATAATTAGGAGTAAACCTAACTAGAGACACAAAAGACCTACTCAAAGAAAGCTCAGAAAATTTCTGTGAGACACAATAAAAGACTTAAATAAATTAAAAGTAAAGTGCCCCATTTATGGATAAGAAGACTCACTATTGTGAAAGTGACAATCCTACAAAAAGCAATCTACATGTTTAATGGAATCCCAATACAGATCCCAAATTCATTTATCAAGGAGATCAAAAAGGAAATTTACAAATTTATCTGGAGAGGAACTCCATATAAACAAAATGCTTCTGAAAAATAAAAATGAAGTGAGCAGTATTGAGCATTCTTTCACCTCAAAACGCACTATCCAGCAGTACTAAACAGAACAGCATAGTCATGGTATAATGACAGCCACATAGACCAATGGAACAAAATTAAGAACCCAGGAATGCATCCTTCTATCTATGGTTGACTAATGTTCAACAAGGAAGTAAAACATATCAAAACCTATCAAATGGGGAAATAAAAGTAAATAGTGCTGGCAAAACTGGACTGCTGCCTGCAGAAAGCTGATACAGGATACACATCTCATACCATATACAAAAACCAACTCAAGGTGAATCAGAGACCTGAGAGCAAATTATAAAACATAAATGTCGTAAGAGATAATCTGGAATCAAGCTTAGCTGGCCTAGTCTATGGTATAAAGAAACTGCCAAATACAGCCAGAAATGCATAATCTGGAGAGGATAAATGTGATGAATGGGACCTTCTAAAGATTAAATCCCCGTGCTCATCAAAAACGTATTCCAATAGAGTGAAAAGAAAACCTACTGACTGGGGGAAAAACATTAAGCAATACAATTTCCAGCAAAGGTCTCATAACAAAAGTTTAAAGAATCCAACAGGGCCTCCACCAGAGAAAGACTAATAGCACAATTTCAAAATGGTCAAAAGACATGGAAAGACTTTTCACGGAGGAAGATACTCAGATGCCCATCAGACACATGAAATACTCCAAATCACTGGAAATAAAAGAGATGCAAATTAAAACCGAAATGAGATAACCACCTCACTGTAGTAGCAGTGATAAGTTTAACAGGACAGCAAGTAATAAATGTCAGAGAGGATGTGGATAGAAACTCTTTGTTATTGTAGTTGTTTTAATCTTTTTATTTTATACTGGTTTACTTTAAAAGTTCTTAAAGTTAATATACATTGGTTTTCTCACCAGATCTTTCTCCTTTACTTTATTCACTATTCCACTCATCCATCAAATTGTATGATCTTATGATTAAGCCCCCTACCCCGTTGGGTCCTCGTACTCATTCTACAATAAGGGTCTTATACAGTATTTATATTTATGAGACTGAGATAGTTCACTTAGGATAATGCATTGCAATCCCTCCATGTTAGGAAGTAATTTTCAATGCTTCTGCGTGCTGCTGCATAATATTCCACTGTGTGAATGTATCATCCATTCCAATATGATTGGGCTTTTGGACTGTTTTCCTGTTTCTGTTATAGTGAATAATGCTGCTATGAACATTAGTGTATGAATATCTGTGCCTCAGTTCTCATTTTCTCAGGGTATATTCCAAGCAGTGAAATAGCTGGGTCATATGGAATTTCTATGTTCAGCTTTTTGAAGAAACTCCAAACTGCCTTCCAGAGTGGTTGTACCATTTTACAATCACATCAACAATGTATAAGGGTTCCTTTCTCACCACAATATTGAATAGAAGTGGTGACAGTGGACATCCTTGTATGGCCCTTGTTCACAGAGAAAATGCTTTTAGTCTTTCTCCATTGAGAATGATATTGACTCTTGGTTTCGCACATATAATTTTCACTACGTTGAGGAGATTATAAAATGGTGCAACCACTCTGGAAGACAGTTTGGCATTTTCTCAAAAAGCTGAACATAAAAATTCCATATGACCCAATTATCCCACTGTTTAGAATATACCCTGAGATAAAAAGAACTGAGACACAAAGGGAAATTTATACACCAATGTTCCTAACAATGTTATTCACCTTCTCAAGAACACAGAAACACCCAAATGTCTAACCACAATGGAATGGATTGAGAAATTATGGTACATTCAACAGCGGAATATCATACATCATGCAGGAGCAATGCTTTTGGAAATCACTACCTAACTTGAGAGTAACTGAAGAGCATTATGCCAAGTGAACTAACTCAGTCCCATAAGGACAAATACATTATAAGACCATTATTGTAGGAATATAAAGAAAACTAGTAAAATGTGTATGACAATCCAAAGGGGGGGGATGACGATGGGCAGGGGGATAATCATAGGGCCACACAATTCAAAGGGTGGAGGGAGGAATGGGTTCATTGTACATGAACTTTGTAAATAAGCTAGTATAAAATAAAAATTTTATGTACAAAAATACAAATAATAAAATTAAAAGCATGTTGTTGAACAAATTATCATGATGGATACTAGGAACACCATCCCACTAGAGCCCCACTGAGAAATTACTTGAAACATAACTCATAAATATCCCAGAAGCTTTTATATTTATCTATAAATTTCCTTTTTCCAAACTGTCCTCTGCTAGTCAGATAATATCCTTGAGTACGAAGACACAGGAATAATTAGTATAACTGAAAAAGAACTGTTTACTTGTGAGCTCTTAGAAGAAATATACCATCAGCTATATCAAGCCCCATTATAGTTATCTCAAATTATTGGGTCCTGTCTATAACCACCTTCATTACCTCCCTCAGAAAGTGTTCTGTATGTTATGATCTCATTAGCATAGCCTTACAGTGCTTGAAAATGATGATGTATCCACATTATCCTTCCTCTTTGACCTGTAAAGAATTTATCTTCGTTTCTTCCTTCTAAATTGTCTAATTTATTTAATTTTTTATTGTCTTGCTATTGATGTAGATTGGCCAGCTGAGCTTGATATTTTAATATTATTCACCCTATTAATCTATTTTGCTAGGGAGAATGAGAGAAACATAAGAAAAAAAATATATTGTAGGACCATACAATACAAGAAAAAATATATTGTAATGGCCTAGAGAAACAGGCAAAAGCTTCAAAATATGATCATATAAATAGTCCAGGAATCTGTCTCCATGTAATGAATTACAATGAAAAGACTGATCATGTAGAAAATGGAAATAAACACATAATAGTTTGAATGAGTGAAATAAAAACATAAACTAAAACAAGGGGGAGAAGGAAAAGAAAGTATAAGAACTGCAGTAAAGATATTTCTAAGTTATATAAACCCAATTACAACTCATCACTCTGCTTGTCATGCTAAAGCAGGAAACTAAATCCAAGGTCAAAAATTTATAAGAAACTGTATTTTATTGGGAAAGGCCAATTTCTTTTTTATTCATTTTTTTTAACTTTTCATTTACAAATAATTATAAAAAGTTGCAAAATCAGTACATTTATGTCTCTTATACTTCTTACTCAGCTTCTTACTGTTACATTCTCACATAACCATAATATAATTATCAAAACCAGGATATTAACAGTGGTACAATATGATGGAGTCATCTGCATAATGTAGGTAGTTGATGAGCCTGATGCCACTTTCCTCCTCATAAAGCCCATCCTCCAGAATGATCTGTTCAGCGTATGGTTTGAAAAGATATGGAAAAAGACACATCCCAGGAACACTCCCTTCATGATTTTGAACCATATAGTGTTTCCCTGCTCTGTTCTAAGTATGCTTTCCTAGCCCAAGTTCAGATTTCACATAAGGACAACAAAACGTTCTGAAATTCCCATTCTCCTCAAAGTTAACCACAATTTGTTGTGATCCACACTGTCAAATGCCTTACATAGTCAATGAAACACGGATATCCCTATGGTACTCTTTGCTTTCTGCCAAGATCCATCTGACATTGGCTATATCTCTAGTGACATTGTCCATCTGACATTGGCTATATCTCTTCTAAACCCAGCCTGCATTTCTGGTCCTTCTCTGTCAAAGTTCAGTTCCAGCTGTTTCTGGAAAATTTTTCAGCAAGATTTTGTTTTTGTATGTTATGAGTGATATTGTACAATAATTTCCACACTATCAGGTCACCTTTTTAAAAAATAGGAATAAATATGGTTCTTTTCCAGTCCATTGGCCAGATAGTTGTCCTCCAGATTTCTTGGCACAATTGAGGAGGACCTGAAGCACTTGCTGCAGAAGTTCAAGGACTTTAGTCTTCAATATGGACTGAAACTCATCAAGAAAACAAAGATTCTCACCACTGAGCCAATTGGCAGCATCATAATAGATGGAGAAAAGATTGAGGTTGTTAAAAGCTACAGCTTGCTCGGCTCCACAATCAACACTCTTGGCACCAGCGGTTAGGAAATCAAAAGATGAATTGCACTAGAAAAATCTTCTGTCAAAGATCTCTCCAGAGTACTAAGAAGCAATGATGTCAGTCTACAGACTAAAGTGCACCTAATCCAGGCCAAGGTCTTCACAATTGCTTGCTCTATAGTGATGAGCTGGAAAATGACTAAGAATGACAGAAGAAGAATTGATACCTTTGAGTTGTGGTGCTGGTGAAGTGTCTTGAACTTAGTATGGACCACCAAGAAAACAAATAGTTCTGTCTTGGAGAGGGAGTAGTCAAGTTTCTCGTTGGAAGCTAGGATTTTGAAGTTTGGTCTCAAATATTTTGGCCATTTGGCCAGGAAGTACAGATGCTTAGAGGACATCATGCTCAGATGGGTGGAGGGACGGCATGGGAAGTCAATCCTAAATATTTGTAATAAACCAAATGCTATTTCAGGTTCAAGAAGGAATTCACACTGAGGCACCAAGGCAATCCTTAAGGATTTACTGGATTCTTGCATTTTGTTTACCCCCTCCCTCAAGAGGAAGATTTTCAATATTAAGAGCTTGGCTTCATTTGCATTGAATTCTCTTTGTGATTTCCTGATAATGTTCAACAAAGATACAGGGAAGCTGCAATCCAGCCCTTCAGTCAAGAACTGCTGGGCCCCTGTTTTTATGTTCTCTGTTCTATCTCATTCTTGGTTGTCTGTCTCATTATTAATAATTATAAAAATACTTTACCCTCAGTGTGCAACATTCTGGTGCCTGAACAGGGACAGCGTGATAGTTTCTCTTTGGATAAGGTGGTGGTCTCTTTTCTCCTCTCCTCTCCTCTCCTCTCCTCTC
>NW_006399922.1:3903036-3905258 GCF_000299155.1 Elephantulus edwardii | reverse complement strand
TTCTCCTCTCCTCTCCTCTCCTCTCCTCTCCTCTCCTCTTCTCTTCTCTTCTCTTTTCTTCTCTTCTCTCTCTCTCTCTCTCACCAAGACCAAAAGGGAATTCACTCAGGGTAAGTGAGACATTCAGGAAAATTAAAACCAGGGTCATGAGAAAATCCTCACTCCTTGGAAGTCAAGGGTAGAAGTAGAAAATATTTTATGAGGGTTTTCTTCACCTTATGAAGGAGAAATTCATTAGGCAAAATAGAAAAAAAATATTTCATGGGGATTTCCCACAACTCTGTCTGAAGTAAACTGCATTAAAAGTCAGAGGTAGAAGTGAAAAAAGGAGTCATGGGTAACAGCCCATCCTCCGAAGCTCAGTATAAGTTTACTTAAAAGATCAGGAGTAAAAGTAAGAGAAAGGTCATTTTTGCAGTTGTTACAGTATGTGCAGAAAGACTGGTTTAAAGCAGTTAAATTTAAAACTTGAAAAAAAATGTTGTACAAGCTTTACGAAAAGCACATCAAAGAAAGAGAACAGACTCCTATTAATTTTTGGCTAGTAAGTGCTTTTAAAAGAATAGTAAAAAGTCCGTGCAGGATTGCAGTAATAATAAAAAAATTACAAAGAAAGATGGCTGAGTCTTTGCATGAATCTGAATTAAGTAATATTACATTAAAGGAGGTTAATGATGAAGGTGAGAAATAGGCTTTGTGACCTTTAGAAAGAGCTTATCAACAGGGAGATGTGATTCCTGTTTCCATTTGGTTGTTATGTGAATTGATCTCTTTGGCTTTAAACCCATTATGGTCTGAAGAGAAGATGTCTGAAGAATAAGAAGAAAAATCTTCTTCAGAAGAGAGTGATAGTGAATATGATACCTCGACCTCCAACTCTGGAGGAATTGAGCAATATAATCCAGACTGATAGTCCTTATGAGAAACTAAGTGAACAAATTTTAGAACTTCCGAATAAAATAGACAAGTTGGGTTCTCATAATGATATATTACCAAAGTAAAAATACAGTTCCATCAGCAGCACTTGTTCTAGATTTTATGTTATTTAATGATATGAATCATGCTCCAGTGGGAGAAACTACTTTTAAGAAGCCTTTACCAACCATGTCTAAAGCCTTGCAATAGGCAAAGCAAGATGATTTATCTAATTGGGGGAAGTTTCTGTATTTCCAGTAACAATTCAGGATATGCATCCTAATCAAGAATATCTCCAAGGGTATCAATTGTATCAACATCAGTCAATATCTTATAAGACAATTAAAGAATTAAATTAAGCCATAGTTTCTTATGGTATGCATTCTACCTATGTAAGAGGCATATAAGGATTAGCTACAGAATTTAGATGAATTTCTTATGATTAGGAGTCAACGGTCAGGGCAATTTTGGAATCTGGAGCATATTTACAGTGTAGAACTTGGTGCGTGGACTGAGAAAGCTACAAATATGGAGAGGATTAATTTATCCTCCTCTTAATGTTACTGTTGATCAATTGTTGGGAGAAAGTCAATGGCTTGGAGTATGAGCTCAGTTACACTATGATGACGCTGTGATTGTACAAGTAAGGCTTTGCTGTATACAAGCCTGGGATAAAATAGAAATTTCAGGAAAGGGAGAACAATTTTTTGTAAGAACAATACAATCTGAAAATGAAAAATATACTGGATTAAAGGATGTAATTGCTAGAGCAGTATCTCAACCCGAGCTTCATGAGCTTTTGTTAAAAACTTCAGCATATGAAAACGCTAATTCACTGTGTGCTACCACTGCAGCATTCCTGTCTGCTACCACTGCAGCCTTCCTGTATGCTACCAGTGCAGGTACCGACTACAGTTCCCAGAGGTCTGTGGGGAAACACCATCTTTGTAAACTTGGACTTTGCTGGGAGATCTGTGACCCAGCCTTCCCGTCTGCTACCACTGTAGCCTACCTGTCTGCTACCACTACAGCCTTCCTGTCTGCAACCACTGCAGGTACCGACTACAGTTCCAAGAGGTCTGTGGGGAAACGCCATCTTTGTAAACTTGGACTTTGCTGGGAGATCTGCAAAGACAACAGAGGCAGTTCCAGGCTGGGGCTTGTGACCCAGACACCCCACACCCAGGAAGACAATGATATATGCCACATCTATAAGATTTATCAACCTCCCCTAAAATACTCATGTACCATTGAGGATTAAGTTACGTGGGGAATCAAACTGGTTTCTGGCCTGAGTATGTAGGGCC
>NW_006399922.1:3897305-3898381 GCF_000299155.1 Elephantulus edwardii | reverse complement strand
GACACACTGACAAAGGAGATTAATCAGAACTGGCTTTGACAAGCACTGTGGCAATTGGACAATTAAAACAGACATTCGACGGGGGGAAGAAGAACGAACTGGGGAGGAGGGTCGAGAAAACAGTGCAACAATGAATGAATGAAAACCCAAAATCTCTGTAAATGTTCACTAAAACTAATAAAATTTAATAATAATTAAAAAGAAAATAAAAGGAACTTTAAATTTGTCTCAAACCAAATGTTACAATTTAGGAAAATTAGGATATTTTAAAAGAGATTGTCAGAAAGAAAAAGGGGAGAGTAGGGATGTAAAGGAAAAATCCACGCTTTCAGGGCTTTGTAGAAAATGTGGAAAAGGGTATCACTGAACAAATGAATGTAGATCTTTATTTGAAAAGTGAGGAGTAACATTACAAATTGCCACTATTTCAACTTCAGCAAAAAATAAGATGCTGAATAAAATGAAACAGGGAATTGTTAGTTTTCAAAAACTTAAATTTAATCTTTCAAGAAAAGGATTAAGATACCCAAATTTATAATGAGGGCCACCGTTCCTCATGCTCTCCCCTTAAAAAACCAATTTGGGTGGAGCAGTGGCCCCTAACTAGAGAGAAATTAGAAGTTTTAGAACAATTAGTTCAAGCACAATATTTAGCAGGTTGTATTAAGCCACTAGTCCTTGCAACTTTGCAGTGTTTGAAATAAAAAAGGAAATCAGGTAAATGTACTAAGTGAGTGCTCTGAGTAAAAGTAAAAACTTCATCTTTGCAAGTGAATACTTATTACACAGATGCAAATAAGATGGGTTATGCAGGTTATACTAGTGGTAAAGTTAATAAAGCAATTAAAACTAACTTGACTTCTGTTCAACATGCTGAATTATAAGCTATTATTATGTTATTGCAAGATAAAAACTTTCCTTTGAATATAGTTACTGATTCACAATATGCTGAGTTTACTGCTAGAAATATAGAAATAGTATATATTCCTTCTCAAGATACTAATATTAGCATATTGTTTACTATGGTACAAGTTTTAATACATCATATATATATATGATTATATGATTATAATATG
>NW_006399922.1:3894665-3896690 GCF_000299155.1 Elephantulus edwardii | reverse complement strand
GAGCAGTCTAGTTTAACCCTCTTCAGGATGAATCTGTTTGTTTTCCTAGTAGTCCATGGTACATTCAATACTCTTCTCCAGCACCACAGCTCAAAGGCACCAATTCTCCTTCTATCCTTCCTAGTCATTGTCCAACTCTCTGATGCATAACAAGTGATTGCAAAGACCATAGCCTGCCTGTATCAGAAGCACCATAGATTGTTGATAGATCTTGCACCAGTCCTGATGCCACACTTCTCCTCATAGAGCCCAGCCTCTGGGATAATCTGTTCTACAAACAGGTTAAAAAGGTATGGAGACAGGACACATCCCTAGCGTACACCTTCCCAATTTTAAACCATGCAGTGTTTCCCTGCTCTGTTCTGACGACTGCCTCTTGGTCCAAGTATAGGTTTCACATTAGAACAATCACGTGTTTTGGGATTTCCATTCTTCTCAGAGTCAGCCACAGTTATGATCCACACAGTCGAATGCCTTTGCGTAATCAATGAAACTTATATTCCATTATTTGGGAAATTACAGTATGTTCATCATACTATTGATACATTTTCAGGCTTTCAGTGGGCCACTGCTTTACCAGGAGAAAAATCAGAGTATGTAATTCAATATTTCATTGAAACTTTTAGTGTGATGGTCTTCCATCAAGTATTAAAACTGATAATGCTCCTGCTTATAATTCTAAGAAAACACAAGAGTTTTTAAAAAAATTGGAACATTAATCATATTACTGGTATTCCATATAACCCCCAAGGACAAGCTATAATAGAAAGGGCTAATTTGACTTTACAAACAATGTTGAAAAAACAGAAGGGGGAGATGGTATATCACCTCTTCAAACTACTTTACAAAAAGCCGTATTTACTTTAAAAAGAGTGCTGAGGGTACCATGGACTGCTAAGAAAACAAACAGATCCATCTTGGAGAGGGTTAAACTGGGCTTCTCCTTGGAGGCAAGGATTCTGAGACTTCGTCTGACGTACTTTGGTCATGTTGTAAGGAGAAACTGGTCCTTGGAGAGGGACATCATGCTTGGGAGGGTGTAGGGCAGGCACAGGCGGGGAAGGCCCTCTGGGAAGTGGATTGATTCGGTGACTGGGGCAATCAGGATGAGTGTGTTGGAGGTAATGAGATTGGCACAGGACAGAGCAGAGTTTAGAGCTGTTGTACATAGGGTCGCTATGAGTCACAAGCAACTCGATGGCACATAACAACAACAATGAAAAGGGAGAAACTCCAGCTGAAAAACACTGAGTATCACAATCATCTAAAGAATTGAATTAGCCTATATATTATAGGCTAACTAATGAATGTAAAAAGGAATTTGTTATTAGGTGAGGGCAAGGATTTGCTTATATCTCTACAGGCACAGAAATGCCGTGGCTGCAATCCAGAAACGTGAAACCCCAAGATAAGTCAAAAGAGGCCACACTTTGACAAGGATGAAGCTGCAGAATGGCAGATAATACCAACTATTGGCTATATATTTCTAATACTCTCTTGTTAAAAGTAGTTCATTGGCTTTATAAAGTTCTGAATAATAATGATATATCTCTCTAGTAGATGTTCCAAGGGTATAGTTTTCGTGGAGATACCAGTAATAACTTTAGGATATCCTGATGTTCCTCCATGTCAGTTGGCACCTTTATCTTTCTTGGAATATGGATACATTGGAGACAATGCTGAATAGAGCAAAGACGAGTTTTAATTAATACTGCCTATGGAAGCATCATTGATTGGAGCCTTATTGGTTCCACTGGTAGCATAGAAACACCAAAAATTTAAGTTAGTGTAAGGAAAGCAATGGATTTACAATCGCTCATGCTAATAACATTGTATCATGGCATGGAGGAGGAATAGTGGATCTGTATCCATATTTACAGCATTTTTCTTACCAAAACTATTTATGAAAAATAGGAACTGCATTGGAACATTTTCTCTTTGGATTGGAAATTATTCATACAATCATATTGATAATGTTACTAGCCTTAAACATAAAAGATTATATTGTTCAAAATGATATTTTAT
>NW_006399922.1:3894070-3894565 GCF_000299155.1 Elephantulus edwardii | reverse complement strand
TGTGGAAAGCTGGGCCACTTCAGTAGACAGTGTCACAAGAAAGAACCACAGGTATGCAAGGGGGTAGAGAGGACGCTCCCACTCATTTGCTTTAAGTGTAGATCTGAAGGATACTTGGCCAAGGGCAGCTCACATCAGGTCCTCATGGCCGACAGAGGACTGACAGGCCCCAGCTCCCATCTGGAAATAAAGGAGGACACTTCAACAATTAAGGTCCTCCCAGAAGAGCTTTGGGTGAGCATTAACATTGCTAGTAAGTGTATCCGTTTTCTCCAGGACACAAGAGTCAATTACTCGGTCCTAAAAGCTTTCTCTGATATGTGATTAGGTATTTCTGTCATGAAAGGAGTCTAGAGCAATGGCTATATGGTGGAGTGGACCTGGGGGAAGGTTTTTAAAACAATGAAAGAATTTTTCTTTTACTTTTTCAAGAGGTTAGTGTTCTTGGGGGGGGAGCCTTGGGAGGGGACAAATGTGCAACAATGAATGAATGGA
>NW_006399922.1:3882254-3893812 GCF_000299155.1 Elephantulus edwardii | reverse complement strand
TAGCCTTAAGCTTAAAAGATTATAATGCTCAAAATTATTTGTTATACATTTGCTTAAATTTTTCCCTCTTTTAACAACTGGGATCTAGAGGGAATGGCCAAAATTATTGGGGCAACTATTGCTGCCAGTTTAGGGCCTGTGTCAGGAAAAGGAAGTCTTACTCATATACAGTGCCACCCAAAGGTAATAAAGGAGTTCAGAATTGCTTTCACTGTGGAAAACTGGGCCACTTCAGTAGACAGTAGAAAGGAAGCTCCCACTCACTTGCTTTAAGTGTGGATCTGAAGGACACTTGGCCAAGAGTGACACACATCAGATCCTCATGGCTGTCAGGACTGACAGGCCCCAGCTCCCAGCTGGAAACAAAGGAGGATGCTTCAATGATTTAGATCCCCCCAGAAGAGCTGTGGGTGAGCATTAACATTACTGGTAAGTATATTTGTTTTCTCCTGGACACAAGAGCCTACTATTTGGTCCTAAAAGCCTTCTGAGGTCCCAACTGTTCTCACTATTTCTTAGTTGTTGGAATTGATGGAAAACCTCATAAGCAGTTCCTTACTTCACCTCTGCCTTGCATGTGGACTTCTGAGTTATAAAACAACCCAATGGTAAGTCGAAGTTGATCCAGGACTTAAGACAATAAATGACATAGTTGTGCCTCTAAATCTTATGGTTCCTAACACGTATACTCTAATAGACAAAGTGCCAGCCAATAAGCCTTTTATTTTAAGAACTATCTTCCCTCTGTAACTTGGTTTCTGCCACTGTTATAACCTCTTGTTGGAATATTATTGCTTTTAAATTTTGACCCATGTATTTTTAACTTGTTAAATTTGTCTTCTAGGCTACAACAGTTCCATGTTGAAATGATGTATTTCCAAGGATATGGACCTGTACCCCTAAACACAATTGATAGCAGTACAGCTAAATCCCAAAATCAATCAGTACAATAGTCTATGTGTTTCCTATTGTCAAAGGGGCCCTTTAGAGTAGTGAGAGAAGATCTTCACCCTGGGACCTACAATGCCCTTTTCCAGCAGGAAGTAGCTTAGAGAATACAGTACCCGCTCTCCTAATGAATCAGGGTGAAATCTCTCTCAGGGGGAGTGACAGGGAATGGCAAAGGACAAGCTGACAAGGGAGATCAATCAGAACTGGTTTTGACAAGAACTGTGGCAATTTAACAATATAAACAGACTCTCAAGAATATCCAACCTTAATTCTTCTGATCATATGGAAATTTTTGGAAGTATTTTTTTAGGTTGTTATGCTTAATTTGTTTTATTTGTATATAAGGAATGGCTGCTGTTGTTATGTGCCATTGAATTAATTGCGACCCATAGCGACCATATATACAACAGCCCTAAACTCTGTTCTGTCCTGTGTCAATCGCACTGTCTCTGACACTCCCATCCCGATTATCCCAGTCACTAAATCAATCCACCTCATAGAGGGTCTTCCCCTTTTGAGCTCTCCCTGCACCCTCCCAAGCATAGTGTCCCTCTCCAAGGACCAGTCCTTCCTTACAACATGTCCAAAGTATGTTAGATGGAGCCTCAGAAATCTTGCCTCCAAGGAGCCAGCCTGTTTAACCCTTTCCAGGATGAATCTGTTTGTTTTCCTAGCAGTCCATGGTACCCTCAATACTCTTCTCCAGCACCACAATTCAAAGGCATTAATTCTCCTTCTATGCTCCTTAGTCATTGTCCAGCTCTCTGATGCATAACAAGCGGTTGCAAAGAGCATGGTCTGTATCAGGCACACCTTAGTCCCCAGAGAGACACCATTGCTCTTCAGGACTTTGGAGAGGTCCCTAACAGCAGACTTTCCCATTGCAGTATGTCTTTTAATTTCCTGGCTGTTGGTGCCAAGAGTGTTGACTGTGGAGACAAGCAAACTAAAGCTGTGAACAATCTCAATCTCTTTACCATCCACTCTGATGCTGCCAATTGGTCCAGTGATGAGAATCTTTGTCTTCTTGACATTGAGCCTCAATCCATATCAGATGCTGCAGTCCTCAACCCTCTGCAGCGAGCGCTTCAGGTCCTCCTCATTTTCAGCAAGCAGGGTTGTGTCATCTGCATAAAACAGATTGTTGCTAGATCTTTCACCAATCCTGATGCGACATTTCTCCTCATAGAGCCCAACGTCCTGGATAATCTGTTCTGCATAAAGGATGGAGGGGGAAAAAATAAGCAAGAATGAATCAAAGAAGAAGAGAAGCCCTACTGATCTAGATGATAATATAATAATGATAAAAACAAAAGGAGGGAAATATGGGAAGCCAATACTAAGAATTTGTATGTAATAAACCAAATGCTTCAGGTTCAAGCTGGAATTCACCCTGAGGCAGGAAGGCAATCCTTAAGGATTTACTGGATTCCTGCATTTTATTTGCTGACCCCTCTCCCTCAAGAGGAAGGTTTTCAGTAGAAAGTGCTTGGCTTCATTTGCATTGAATTCTCTTTGTGATTTACTTACGAATAATTTTCAGTAAAGATACAGGGAAGTTGGAATCCAGCTCTTCAGTCAAGAACTGCTGGGCCCCTGTTTTATGCTCTCTGTTCTATTTCATTCTTGGTTGTCTGTCTCATTATTAATAATTATAAAAATACTTTACTCTTGGTCTGCAACAGGACAGCAAAGGAGAAGAAGACCCTGATGAGATGGATTGATACCGTAACTAGAACAATGGGGGGTGGATGAATTAGAGTCAGTGAGATTGGCTCAGAACAAAGCAGGCTTCAGAGCTGTTGTACATAGGATCACCTTGAGTACCAAGTTTCTTGACAGCACATAACAACACTATTAACTAAACTACATATTTTACTCACATTAACCATATTGTCCTACTAATGCTATTTTCTCTGGTCCAGCATATAAAGACTCTACGTTGCAATTTGCTCTTTTGCCATCACAGACTCCTCCAGTCTGGAGAAGTCCTTTGGTATTTTTTTGTCTTTCAGAATACTGAGGCATAAAGGGGCTTAAGTAATAGGACATCACTAAAGTGTGTCTGACCCAAACCATCACATTTTCTCTCCTCCTAGTAGGCAGTTTCTCCAGTTTTGTGATGGATAGCAAGTAATTGTGAAGACCACCAGCACTAAGATCCAACCTAGTCTCCTGACTGGCATCGTTGCTTTTCAGTGCTGGAATACTAGGAGAATAAACAGATTCATCCTGGAAAGGGTGAATGAATGAAACCAGGATGCTCCCTGGAGATAAGGATTCTGAAGCTCTGCCTGACATACTTTGGGCATGTTGTAAGAAGGGACCAGTCCTTGAGGAGGGACATCATGCTTGGGAGGATGGAGGGACAGCACAGAATAGGAAGACCCTGGATGAGATGGATTGACTTGGTGAATGGGGTAATGGGAGTGTGTGTGTCAGAGGCAATTAGGTTAGCTCAGGATAGAGCAGGTTTTAGAGCTCGTATAAATAACATTAAATTAAGAAGTTGAATTTTATAAAGAAGAATGTGGTCTCCAGATTGTAGGAAGACTCTTCACCAACCTATGTTATTCTTGCTGAAACTGATGAGGAACAGTTGCAGCAGATCAAAGACTATACATCTGAACACCAGGAAAACAAAAATCAACACCACTAGACAAATAGGCAACATAATACTAGATGGAGAAAAGACTGAAATTATCAACTATTTCATCTTACTTGTATCTATAATCAACACCCTTGATACCAGCAGTCAAGAAATCAAAAGAGGGGTTGCATTAGGAAAATCTGCTGTCAAAGACTTCTCCAAAGCACTCAAGAACAGTTTAAAGACTAAGATGTACCCAGTCCAAGACAGTATATTTTCTCTAACTGAAAGCTGAACAGTGAATAAGGATGACAGCAGAATCGATGCTTTTGAGTTGTGGTGTTGGAAAAGAGTACTGAATATCCCATAAACTGCCCCCAAACAAAGCAAATATGTCTTGGAGAAAGTTCAACCAAAGTGCTCCTTAGAGGCAAGAATGGTGAAATATTGTCTCACATACTTTGGACATTTTTTTTTTCTTATGAGAGACCAGTCCTTGGAAAAGACGTCATTCTTGGAAAGGTAGAAAATCAGCAAAGGAGAGAAAGAACTTCAACGAGATGGATTGATACAGTGATTGCAAAAATGGACTCAAGTATAACAGAAATGTTGAGGTTGGCACAGTAAAGGGCAGGCTTCAGATTGACTATTCATAGTGTTGCTATGAATCATAGTTGATTTACCAACAAGTAACAGTGACAACACATGTATGTTAAAGTTGAATAAAGAAGACTGAAAACAATGATGAATTTGAATTGTGGTGTTGATGAAGAATATGGAATACACCACAAACTGCCAAAAGAGCAAATAAATGTCTTGGGAAAATTGCAATCAGAATGTACTGTAAAATCAAGGATGGTGAGACTTTATCTCACATAGTTTGGGCATGTTATCGGAAGGGTCTAGTCCTTGGAGAAATACATCATGCTTTATGAAAAAAGGGGTGAGTGAAAGAAAAGGAAACTTCTCAAAGATTGTAACATTGTCCACAATCATGAGTTTAAGTACAAAAAAAATTGTGAAGATGGGGCCGAATCAGGCAATACTTAATTTTTTTGTACATGGGGTGGGTATGGGTTGGAATCAACCTAACAGTAATAACAAATGGGAGATAGGCTACAGAAAATTCTTTCATATTTAGTAACTTTGCTGTCTCTTTTTTAATACTTGCTATGGTGTGTGCATATATTTGTAGTATATCAATATGATAAAATTAATTGATACCAAGCACGAGTACAACTAACAGTTTAGATATACTCTATCACTTTTTTGTAAATTTCAAAACCTTACAAAGACAGATGACAACGCATTCATTATCATTGCTTGTGCCACTGAGTACAAAATGCACTCAGTGAAATTTAAAACAATGGGCTACTATGAGTTATAGTTGACCTGATGCCATATAACAACAACAATAATATAATTTATTTTGATCTAAAAATGTTAACACCTCTGAAGAAAGAATAAATTGCTGGAGTTCGTGAATAATCACAGTAGTGTATTTCTGTGCATAAAACTACACACCTCGTTTTCTCATTTTGGAAAAATCACACTATTTCTTTTAAATAAACAAGTACTTCCATAACTTAATATTAAAATGTAATTCTCAGTAATGTTTATTCTTAGCAGGATTTTAATTGTTTTATGAAAAGAATTGTTCTCATTTAGAGTGCTATAGTTTCAGTTTCCTGTACTTGTAACAATTAATACATATCGAGATCTCTTGTGTTCTTAAGTCATCATAAATGAATGCATTATTTTAGGAATTGATTGGTTGTTTTTACAAGAATATCTTTCTGTGGTGACAAACTTAAAAGTTTAGGAATGTTTAACTTTTATTCTAATCATCTGACTTTAAAATTGCCATTCTTAATAAACTAGGATCTTAGGTGTTGTTATTGTGTGTGGTTGAGTTAGAACAGACTCAATGCTTTCCTTCCAGCAGGTTTTCAGAGGCAGTAAATTGCATGGAAAGAGACTGCCCATCCTTCTTCTTAAACTTGCTTATTAAGAGGAATTAGTAAAATGCTATCACATGCAAGCAAGATTCTGCTGAAGATTATCCAAAAACGACTGTAACAGCACATCAAAAGAGAACTACCAGAAGTGCAGGATGTGTTTAGACAGGATTGTGGTACTAGGGATATTGTAGCTAATGTTAGATGGATCTTGGCTGAAAGCAAGGGGTATCAGAAGAATGTCTATCTTTGTTTTACTGATTATGCAAGGGAATTTGACTGTGTGGATCATAATAAACTGTGGCTAACTCTGAAAAGAATGAGGATCCCAGAACACTTGACTGTGCTAATGGGAAACCTGTACTTGGACCAGGAGGCAGTAGTCAGAACAAAGCAAGCAACACTGTATGTTTCAAAATTGGGAAGAGTGTATGCCAGGGATGTATCCTATCTCCATACCTTTTCAATCTTTATGCAAGACAGACAATCCGGGAGGCTGGGCCCTATGAAGATGAATGTGGCATCAGGATTGGAGGAAGACTCATCAACAGTCTGCGTTATGCAGATGACACAACCCTGCTTGCTGAAACTGAGGAAGACGTGAAACACTTGCTGTGGCAGGTCAGGGACTACAGTCTTCAGTATAGATTGTGGCTCAATGTCAAGGAAACAAAGATTCTCACCAGTGGGCCAATTAGTAGCGTCATGATGTGTGGTGAAGAGATTAGATTGTTTATAGTTTTGGTTTGTAATAAAGCTAACATTAGAGTACTATGAAAAACTATACTCAAACAAATATGAAAATCTAGAGGAAATGGACAAATACTTAGAAAAACACAACCTACCTAAACTGGCACAAACCGAAATTGAACATCTGAACAGACCCATTACAAAAGAAGAAATTGAAAAAGTAATACAACAACTTCCAACCAAAAAAAGCCCTGGACCAGATGGTTTTACAAGTGAATTTTATGGTTTTGGTTTGCTTAGCCCAACAGTCCACACTCTTGGTACCAGCAGCCAAGAAATTAAAAGACATATTGCAATGGGAAAGTCTGCAGTTAGATATCTCTCTAAAGTATTGAAGTACAATGATGTCAGTCTGGAGACTAAGGTGAGCCTGATACATGCCATTGTCTTTGCAATCACTTGCTATGCATTAGAGAGCTGGACAATGACTAGGGATAATAGAAGGAGAATTGATGCTTTTGAACTGTGGTGTTGGAGAAGAGTATTGAATATACCATGGACTGCTAAGAAAATGAACAGGTTTGTTCTGGAGGGCGTGAAGCCGGAATGTTCCTTGGAGGCAAGGATTCTGAAGCTTCATCTGACATACTTTGGACATGTTGCAAGGAGGGACCAGTCCGTGGAGAAGGATGCCATGCTTGGGAGGGTGGAGGGACAGCGCAGGAGATGAAGACCCTGGATAAGATGGGTTGATTCAGTGACTGGGGTAATGGTAGTCGGTGTGTCGGAGATGGTGATTGGCACAGAATAGGACAGAGTTTAGGGCTATTGTACATAGGGTTGCTATGAGTCACAGGCGACTCGATGGTACATAACAACAACAACATGGTGAGAATAGCTTGAAAGAGGATTAAAGAAACAGAGACCTGTTAGAATCCCATTCTAATGCGCAGCAGGCCTTCTGCCGCCATTGCAGACATGGCTGCCCCACTGGGTGGCATGTTCTCCGGGCAGCCACCGGGGGCCCCTCAGGCCAGGCCGGGACTCTCGGGCCAGGTTTCGCTTCTTCAGGCCACGCCAGGGAATCCGAGGAGCTTGAGCAATACCTTGGTGGACGAACTGGAGTCCTCTTTCGAGGCCTGGTTTGCGTCTTCGGTGAGTCAGGACTATGTCAGCAGCACCAATCAGGAGGAAATTCGCACTGGCGTTGATCAGTGTATCCAGAAGTCTCTGGATATCGCAAGACAGAGTGTTTTTTCCTACAAAAAAGAGTACAATTATCTGTCCAGAAACCAGAGCAAGTTATCAAAGAGGAGCTGAGGAACGAGCTGCAGCAGAAAGATGCCCTGGTCCAGAAGCACCCGACCAAGCTGCGGTGTCTGGCACAGGTGCTGGACGACATCAGCACGCAGCACAAGAAGCCGGCTGAGCTCCCGCAGGGCTCTCTTGCCTACCTGGAGCAGGCCTTGGTCAGTATCCCGGCGCTGCTGAAGCAGCGCTGAGCGTGAAGCCCTGGGCGCACTGCCCTGAGCGTGCAGCCCCGAGAACGCAGCCAGAACCCCTTGGCCTCAGCGATGCCTCCTGCCTAACCCACCTGAGAATCACTGTGCAAACAAACTCCCATTCCCAGCTGCCTGGCCTCCTGTGAGAATCCAGGCCCAGGGCATGAGACGACTCGCGTTTCATGCTCCTGCACCCAAACTTTTTAAGAGTCGGCCTGACTCAGCTGCCCATGTGCAACAAAACCAAGCCCTGCCCAATACTGTGCCACCATAGTTTATAAGCTGTTTGTTTCTCAAGTACTTTGTAAAATGCCTGTAGTTTTGGTAAACTTGTAGATTATTCTTTTAGTTTTAGTCTAGTGTGATACCAGTTACAGGGGTTTGTGTGTGTGGATTGAGGGGGGTGTTTTTGGATATGGGGGTTGGTTTATTTTTGGCTCTCTAGTCTGTGATTTGTAATTTCTCAGTGTTTATTTCTCACGCTGTCAGATCCTTTTGTGTGATCCGAGGGAGAAAAGGATACTACTCTGGACATGAGGATGTTGGTAATAGGGACTCCACCTCAGCAATGCAGGGTGATATGTGAATCTGTGAGGTCCAGGCTTTGAACTACCTCAAGAAGAGGAAAATAACATTACAATGTCTATAACGTGCCCAGGTCCCCCGGGTGATGACACTGTGTACATATGTAGCAGGACTGTAATATCTTAGGTTAGCATAGTAGTAGGAGGATTCTAACAGCCTTCTAACACCCTAGGCTAGTGTAGTATTAAAAGGATTGTATAAAATAGTTGTCCTTTCGTTAGGGCTAAGTTTCTCCTCTGGTGTGGGGTTACTTTTTGGGGAATGGGGGGTGGTAGGAGAGGGGAGATGCCAGTGTGTGCTGATCCTGTCCTGGGTGAATCCCTGTGAGCCCCTGGCAGAGCCCATGCTCACGTTGCATGGCATTTGTGTTCAAGTGAGACTGAGGGGTTGACAGCAGCTGGGACGCCTTCTTAGTTTCATTCTGCTTTTGGAGCAGAGCCATTTGACATGAAGGAGGAAGGCTGCTGCTGACAACGGTCTTGGTTCCAGGGCCTGGCACCAACCCGGGGAAGGGACAGGCAGGAGGGTGGCCTTGGGCTCCCAGACCCTGATCGTGCCAACCCCTTTGCTCTGCACTTGTAGCGTGCAAGACTGTCAGTGTCCCCTGATTTGGATCTCTCTCCCCTTTGCTGTGCTGTACACCCACAATAAGCATGCATTGGCCCCTGTTAAGTGTGTGTTAAGCCTATGCTGTTAAGCCCTGTTAAGCCTATGCTTCCTTCAGTTTCTGGCAGGCCGACGAGGACTCCTGGCAGTCTGGTGTTGGAGTAGAGCTGCGCCCCACAGGGTTTCTACTGGCCGAGTTGCATCCCCAGGCCAGCCTGCCTCTGACTGGATTCAATCCTCCATTCCTTTAGTTAGCAGCTAGGCACACTAACCATTTGCACCATCTGCAGACGTTTTAAAGAGAAATGTCATACAGCCAAACTCATTACCATCAAGTTAATGCCAACTCCGAATGACCCTACAGGACAGGATAGAGTTGACCCACAGCGTTTCCAAGGCTTGACTGCCACGTCTTTCTTCCAGGGAACAGCTGGTGGCTCAAACCACCTACCTTTTGTTGGGTGTACCCCTAGGAGTCCTCTTCAGACAGAGGAGACTCATGGTGGTGCTGCAGGACAGAGTAAAGTACCCCACAGGGCTCCCAGGACTGCAGCTCTTGAGGGGACAGACCACCTCGTCTCTGTCCCACAAGGTAGCTCGTGGCTTTGAACTGACAGCTTCTCAGCTGAGCACTTAAATCCTGCACCACCAGAGCTCCTATCTTTAAACATACAAAGACTATCTTACTTTCGCTTACATATAATAAATATTTAGTCCTGTGAATGTGTGTGTATATGTATGAATGTACACTAGTGTATGGTGTCTGGCCCAGAGACCCATGGCCAGTGAACCCTTGGTTAGAATGAATCACTTAAATAAAGCTTTGGGAAATTGCTTTTTTTAAAAAAAAAAAAAGAAAGAAAGAATCCCATTCCAATGAAAAAGACAGAAGAGTAACATTACAGTGCATAATTAAGGTAGATGAAAGTTTGGGAGAATAAGTGTATCCTACAATGTAGAAGGATTGTTGTTGATGTTGTTATGTGCCATAGAGTTGCCTGAAACACATAGTGACTCTATACCAACAAATATATTATTCACAGTTAATTGACTCTTGCTATAGCAAGATTTTTCATTTAGGTTAATTGAGAATAGTGTTCTAGTTCTAGAGAAATTCTATTAAAAATTTTTTTGTACTTTCTGGTAATTATATATTGTGGTAATATTTATGCCAATTGGGAATAAATTCTAGTCTCTTTTTTTCCCCTCAAGCTTTGTCATGAATTAAATACCAAATAAAAAACTTGGACTAGTAAAAAAACAAACAAACAACAAAAAAAGAAACAAACAAAAAACCCCAGCAATGGTTTACTTGGATGAGAGTAGAAAGCAGCAGTTTTCTTTTTTCTTTGTCCTTGTTTCTCAGCTATACTCATGAAACTGGAACAAGAGTCAGTGTTGAGAGAGGTAAAGGCAAAAATTCTGTAAAGGAAGATTTAGCAACCCAGATATTTACAAAGAAATGTTACCAGGCCTGTGTGACAACTCAAAGAAAAGGAGGACTGGGTGCAAAGGTTGTATACGTAAATAAAGGTGAAAAATTATAACCTATCATCTGAGAATGGCTAAAACTCCCCCAACTGTGGAGTTCTGGATTATTCCTCCAGGTCATCAGGTGTGTGTGTCTCCCCTTTCCTTTGGCTTCTCTGCACTGTAGTGTAATACTCAGAGTCTCCTCTGACATCCATTTGGTCTTTTCTTCCTCCTCTGTCATTGCAATGGCCTTTTTCATTCTTCCTGGATTATATTCTTGATATCCTCACACAGCTCATCTTGCCTTTGCTCATTAGCCTCAAACCTGTTCCTGAGATGGTTCTGAAATTCAGGTGGGATAGACTCAAGGTCATATTTTGTTTCCCATAGATTTGATTTAATTTTCCTTAGCTACAGCTTGAACTTTCATATGAGTAGTTGTTGGTCTGTCAATCAGCACCTGGCCTAGTTTTCACAGCTGATATTGAGTTTCTCCAGTGGTTCTTTCCACAGATGTAATCGATCTGATTCCTATACATACCATCAGGTGAAACCCATGTGTATAGCCTGTATATATAAAATTTTCTTAAAAAATATATTTTATTTCTTATAAAATGTATTTGCAATGAATAAATTGTTGGTTGTGCAAAAATTCTATCATTCTTTTCTCCAGATTAATTTCTGTCACCAAGTCCATGTTTTCCAACTACTTACCCTTCTCTGTTCCTAACTTTCGCATTCCAGCCACCTATTATTACTAATGCATCTTGATTACATGTTCAATTGATCTCTGACTACAAAAGTTGGTAAAAATCTTCTATTTCCTCTTCGTTGGCTTGAGTTGTTGGTGCATATATCTGAATGATAGTGGTATTCATTGGACTTCCTTGTATGCGTATGGATATGTCACTCACAATATTCTATTTCAAGATGGATCTAGAAATTTTTTTTTAACTATGAAAGTAACCTCATTTTCCCTCACCTTTTCATCCCCAGAGTAATAGATCATATGATCGTCTGAATCAAAATGCCCTATGCCAGTCCATCTCATCTCTGCAATACCTAGTATGTCAATATTTGTGTGTTCCATTTCTTCCTTAACTATATCTAATTTTCCTACATTCATGTTCTCACATTCCATGTTCTAATCACTAGCATCTGCTTACAACTGTTCCTCTTCCTATGTATTTCCATACTTGATTT
>NW_006399922.1:3862093-3881966 GCF_000299155.1 Elephantulus edwardii | reverse complement strand
ATTTCCCCAATTGTTGAAATAACAAATAGTTCCAGGGTTGACCCACCCATTCCCCTGCTCTGTAGCATGGAAAGATGAAGTATTATAATGAAATGTGCAAAGAGCTGGAATCAGAAAATCAAAGGAGACGAACTTGCTCAGCATTTCTTAAGCTCAAGGAACTGAAGAACAAATTCAAGTCTTGAGTTTCAATACTTAAGGATGATTTGGGAAGAATATTAAATGATCCAGGAAATATTAAAAGAAGAAGTAAAGAGTATACAGAGTCATTGTATTAAAAGGAATTGATGGGCACAGAAGAATTTCATGAAACAACATATGAGAAAGAAGCCTGTGGTGATGAAGGAAGAAGTTTAAGCTGTTCTGAAAGAATTGGCACAAAACAAGGCCCCAGGAATTGACAGTATATCAATTGATATATTTCAACAAACAGTTGCTACCCTACATGTGCTTACCAAGTTTTGCCAAGAAATCTGGAGGACAACCACCTGGCCAAACGACTAAAAGAGATCTATATTTGTTCCCATTTCAAAGAAAGGTGATCCAACAGAGTAAGGAAATTATTGAACAATATCATTACTATCACATGCAAGTAAGAGTCTGCTGAAGATTATCCAAAACCAACTGGAACACACATCAACAGAGAACTGCCAGAAGTGCAGGCTGGATTTGGAAGAAGCCATGGTACTAGGGATATTGTAGCTAATGTTTGATGCATCTTGGCTGAAAGCAGGGGATACCAGAGAAATGTCTATGTTTCATTGACTATGTCAAGGCGTTTGACTATGTGGACCAAAACAAACTGACTAGCTCTGAGAAGAATGGGAATACCTGAACACTAGGTTGTGCATATGTGAAATTGTACTTGGATCAGGAGGCATTCATCAGAACAGAGCAAGGAAACACTGTATGGTTCAAAATTGGGAAGGACGTGCACCAAGGATGTGTCCTATCTCCATACCTTTCAGTCTATATGCAGAATGGATTATCCAGGAGGCTGGACTCTTATGAGGGGAAATGTTGCATCAGTATCAAAGGAAGACTCATCAACAATCTGTGTTATGCAGATGACACAATCCTGCTTGCTGAAACTGAGAAGGACCTGAAGCACTTGTTGCAAAAGGTCAAGGTCTGCAGCATTCAATATGGAATGAAGTTCAATATCAAGAAAACAGAGATTCTCATTAGTGGCCAATTGGCAGCATGGTGATGCATGGTGAAGATACTGAGATTGTAAACAGACTTAGTTTGTTGGCTCCACAATCAACGCTGTTGGCACAAGCAGCCAGGAAATTAAAAGACGTATAGTGTTGGGAAAGACTGGTGTTAGAGACCTTGCCAGATTACTGAAGAGCAATGATGTCGGTCTGGAAACTAAGGTGTGCCTGATACCGATCATGGTCTTTGCAATCAGTTGCTATGTATCAGAGAGCTGAAAAATGACTAGTGATTATAGGAGAATTGATGTCTTTGAGCTGTGGTGTTGGAGAAGAGTATTCAATATACTATGAACTGCTAAGATAACGAATAGGTTCATCCTGGGAGGGTGAAACCAGGAAGCTCCTTGGAGGCAAGGATTCTGAAGCTTCATCTGACATACTTTGGACATGTTGCAAGGAGGACCAGTCCTTGGAAAGGAAGACCCTCAATGATATGGATTGATTCAGCGACTAGGATAATGGGGGTAGGTGTTTCAGGGACAATAAGATAGGCACAGGATAGAGCAGGGTTTAAGACTGTGGTACATAGGGTCACTATGAGTCACAGATGACTCGATGGCCCATAACAACAACAACATGAAGGATCTAGGTATCTTGCAGAATTCTAAGTAACATAAATTAAAATTTCTTTATACTAATTATAGAAGTATATATAATTCTTGGAAATTAAACACAAGTCATTAAAATCTTGACCTTGTCCTTCATGGTATAGAAAGCCCAGTGAAATACTTGGAAGCCATGAGCTATTAATTTACTTGATTACTCTGTATGTGTGGAAAGGTAAGGGAGAGAGTACCTACTACTTTTAAAGTCTTTGTGAGGTCAGAATGTTGTTCTTTGATAAAATAATACTCAACAATGATGTGATTAGATATGTTAGAGAAATACAATTCCATTTGATATTATTGTTATTGGGAGTACCATCTATAGGAAATGAGGGAGAGATTTGTGACCACAACTAAGAGCTTCCAAATTCAGACAGACTAGGAAGAAGGATGGGCCATCTACTTCTGAATCAATAGGCGTTCAAAAATTCCATGGACAGTAGAGCACACTGGAAGCTAAGCACTCATATTGAGAAACACAAGTGAAGAGGAAAGTTGCAAATAGCCACTAATAAGCGGAATGTGGAACGTAAGAATTATGAATGTAGGCAAATTGGACATTGTTAAAAAAGAAATGGAATGCATAAATATTGACATACCAGGCATTGGAGAGCTGAAATGGATTGGCATGGGACATTTTTAATGAGACAATCATGAACTACTGTGCCAGAAATGAAAAAGTGAGGAAAAACGAGGTTGAACTCCCAGTAAAAAAGGCCATTTCTAGATCCATTCTGAAATAAAATGTTGTGAGTGATAGGATAATATCCATACTCATACAAGGAAAACGTATTAATATCACTATCATTCAAATATATGCACCAACAATTAGAGCCGGAGAGGAGGAAATAGAGGATTTCTACCAACTTTTGCATGAAAAAAATAGATCAAACATGCAACCAAGATTCACTAATAAAAATTAGTGACTGGAAGGCAAAAGTTGAGAACAAGTAAGAAGTAGCAGTGGTTGGAAAATGTGGACTTGGCAACAAGAATGAGGCTGGAAATAGAATAATAGAATTTTGTACAATCAATGATTTAGTCAATGAAAATGCCTTTTATGAAAAACAGAAACTATACACATGAGCCTCATCTGATGGAATACATGGAAATCAGATTTACTACATCTGTGGAAAGAGTCATTGGAGAAAATATCAGCTGGAAAACAAGGCAAGGTGCTAATTGTGAAACAAACCAACTACTCATGTGCAAGTTCAAAATGAATCTAAAGAAATTTAAAACAAATCCATAAGGTCAAAATATGACCATGAGCCCATCTCACTTGAATTTAGAAACCATCTCAAGAACAGATTTGAGGCCTTGAATGCTAGTGAACAAAAACCAGATGAGCTGTGGGATGATATCAAGAATATCATCAGTGAAGAATGTAACAGGCCTTTACCAACACAAATGAAGAGAAAAGATGAATATAAAAAGATATTTTGAATATTGCACTAGAAAGCTGAGAAGCCAAAGTAAAGGGAAGAAATCAAGAAATCAAGGAGCTGAACAGAAGAATTCAAAGGGTACCTCTGGAAGACAAAGCAAAATATGATAAAAAAATAGGCAAAGAGCTGGAGTCAGAAAATCAAAAAGAACAAACTCGCTTGACATTCTTAAACTGGACAAATTGGAAAAACAAATTCAAACCTCAAATTAAAATACTTAACGCTGTTATGAGCAGAACATTGAATGATCCAGGAAACATCAAAAGAGAATGGAGGGAGGACACATTACCAAAATGAATTGACAGACACATAAGAATTTCATGAAACAACAAACAACATATGACAAAGAGGCAATGATGATGGAGGAAGTTCAAGCGGCTCTGAAGGAACTAGCAAATAATAAGGGCCCAGGAACTGATTGAATACCAATTGACATATTTCAACAAACAGGTGTAGCCCTGGACATGCTCACCAGGTGTGCCAAGAAATCTGTAGGACAGCTACCTGCTCAACTAGAAAAGATCCAAAAAGTGATCCAACACAGTATGGAGATTATTTAACTATATCACTGGTATCATACACAAGCAAAATCCTGCTGAAGATTATGCCAATGTGACTGGAACTGCTAGATATACAAGCTGGGTTTAGAGGAGGACATGGCTAGGGCCATAATTAGGGACATCTTGCCAATGTCAGATGGATCCTCACTGAAAGCAGAGAATACAAAAATAATCTATTTGTGTTTTATTGACTATGAAAAGGCATTGGCTGTATAGATCATGACAAATTGTAGCTAACATTGAGAAGAATGGGAGTCTCAGAACACTTGATTATGCTCATGCAAAACTTATATTTAGATCAGGAAGCAGTTGTAGGAACACAGCAATAAAACATTGCGTGATTCAAAATTGAAAATGGAGTGTATCAGGGATGTGTCTTTTCTCCACACTTTTTCAATCTATATACAGAAGAGATCATTCAGTAGTCTAGACTGTATAAAGAAGAATGTGGCATCAGAATTGAAGGAAGACTTATCAACAACCTGTGTTATACATAGACAAAATGTTGCTTGCTGAAACTGAGGAAGACTTAAAGCGTTTGCTTCAGAAGGTCAAGGACTACAGTCTTCAATATGAATTGCAGCTCAACATCAAGAAAACAAAGATTCTTATCACTAGGCCAACTGGCAGCAGCATCATGAAAGGAGAAGAAATTGGAATTGTTAACAATTTCATCTTATCCGGGTTCATAATCAACACTCTTGGCAACACCCATTAGGAAATTAAAAGATGAGTTGCTTTGGGGGAGTCAGGGACCTCTCTAGGAGCAATGATGTAAGTCTAGAGACTAAGGTGCACCTAATCCAAACCATAGTCTTCTTAATTATTTGTTTTGCAGAGCTGGATAATGAACAAAGAAGAAAGATTGATGCTCTGAATTGTCATGTTGGAGAAGAATACTGAACATACCATAGACTGCCAAGAGAACAATCAGGTCTGTCCTGGAGAAGGTGAAACCGGGCTGCTCCTTGGAGGCAAGGATTTTGAAACTCTGTCTCACATACGTTGGGTATGTTACCAAGAGAGACCCATCCTTGGAGAAGGACGTTATGCTTGGAAGAGTGAGGGCCAGCTCAAGAGAGGAAGATCCTGAGTGAGATGAATTAACATAGTGACTGGTAGTGGGTCAAGTTGTCACAATGAAATTGACTCAACTTAAGACAAGGTTCAGAGCTATTGTTCATAGGACCACTATGAGTCATAGTCAACTCAATGGCACATAACAACAAATACACACACATATATATCCGTATGTATAGAAGAGCTCTGGTGGCCTAGTAGTAAGAACTTGTACTGCAATCCCAAAACAACATCATTCAAATCCTTCAGCTGCTCCATGGGAGAAGGATGGGCAGTCTCCTCCTGTGCAATTTATAGACTCTGAAAACCAGCTGGAGGGTCAGTTTTGAGTTGGTTCCTACTTGATGATATAAAAAAAAAAAAAAACCAAAAAAAAAAACCCTACTTCTTTTATTGAAGTGGGAAACTAAATTCACAGCAAGTAAACACCTGAAAAAAAAATGTGCTCCCAGTCTTCTGAGACAGTTCAGAATGTGATTTATTCTAGAGAATGTTCCACCATATTGGAGAAGAAGGTATACTGTGCCTTTTGGGGGTGCATTAGTCGGTGTATATCTATGAGACCAAGTTGGTTTATTGTGTGGTTTAATTCTTCAGCATCTTTATTGAGTTTCTTTCTGGTAGTTCTATCTTTTCTTAAGAGTGGTGTACACAACCTCCCCCCCCCCCGCACACTCCCAATGAAGGAGTTTTTCTTTTGCTTTTCAAGGAGAGGAGCGAACTGGGGGTAGGGGTGGGAGTGGGGTGGACGGGGAGAAAAGCGCAACAATGAATGAATGGAATTCCAAAATCTCTGTAGCTGTTCATTGAAATTAATAATAAAAAAATAGTGAACCACAATGTATATGAACTTTGTGAGCCCAACATAAAATTAAAAAAGAGAAAACTACCAAAAAAAAAAATGGTGTATTGAATTATCCAACTACTATAGTGGTGTTGTCTATTTCTTTTTTCAGTTCTGTTAATGTCTGTTTTGTATATTTTGCAGCCCTATCTTTTGGTGAATAGATATTTATTATGGTTATGTCCTCTTGTTCTATTGATCCTTCAAGCATTCTGTAGTGATCTTCCTTGTCCTTTGTGATGGTTTTTGCGTTGAAATCTAGTTTATCAAAGATTAATATTGCTACTTCTGGGGGTTTTTTTCTGGTTGCCATTTGCTTGGTATATATTTTTCCACACTTTTATCTTTTGTCTTTTTTTATCATCAATTTTCAGTTGTGTCTCTTTTAGGTAGCATATTGCTGTGTTTTGTTTTGTTTTGTTATCCAACCTGCTATTTTTTCCCCAGTGGTACATTTGAACCATTCATATTCAGTGTGTTTATTGAGAGGCAAGGGTTTATTGCTATCATTTTGTTGAGTTCTTTTTCGTGTTGTTGCTTGGTACTTTGGTCCATCCTGCTTTCTGTGGCACCCCTGTAAGACGGACATCTCTCAGTGTTTCTTGTTTTTACAAACTCCCTTACATTCTGCTTTTTTACCAATATCTTGATCTCTCTGTCATATTTGATGGGCAATTTTGCTGGGTACCATATTCTTGGTTGACAGTTGTATTCCTTGAGTGTTTGATATATTTTATTCCATTGTCTTCTTGCTTGCATGGTTTCAGCTGAGAAATCAGCACTTAATCTTATTTGATCTCCCTTATAGATTACTTTTCATTTCTCCCTACTTACTTTCAGAATTCTCTCCTTATCTTTGGTTCTAGAAAATTTGACTAAAATATGCCTTGATGTTTTTCCTTTGGAGTCTATTCTATATGGTGTTCGCTCAGCTTCTTGAATATATATTCTCTCATTCTTCATTATGCCTCAAATGTTTTCTTCTAGTAAGTCTTCCACAACTTTCTTAGTGCCTTTACTTGCTTCTTCCTGTTCTAATATTCCATTTATGCACATGTTGTTCCTCTTTATGGTGTCCTACTTTATTCTTAGGCTTTCTTCTTTTTCCTTCCTTTTTTATTTTACTTTTTTTTCCTAGCAGATCAGTGGTGACTATTCTATCTTCTGTTATGCTGGTTCTGTGTTCCATCTCTTCAATTCTCTTCATATGTCCCTCCAACATATTGACAGGATCTGAAACATTGATCCTCACATTCTTGGTTGTAGCTTCATGATTTTCCAGAGTCTCTAGTGATTCAGTTATTTTATCTGTATTGTCTTGGATTGTTGGGTGTTTTTTTTTTTAAAGTTGTTCTTGGTTTTTGCTTACAGAGTCCTGTAATTCTTCAAGTTTGTCTTTTACCACTGAAAATATTCAATATTTGTTCTTTTTAATTCTGTATCATACAGTTCCATCAGACGTTTTGGGTTCATAAAATCTATTCATACCATGTCACTCTTTTGGCTGACATCTTTTGTGTAGGATGTGAGGTAGTCAGCTTCTTACGTGACATTGCTGTGGTAGAGTTTTTCATGCCTGAGATCTAGCAGGCTCTTGGTCTGATAACTTTTTCTCAGAAGGTCATTGTTCCAGAGGAGGGCAGGATAGTTATCCTGCCTGAGTTTCTCTCTAATCTTTCGAATCAAGGGAAAACTTGCTTTAGTTGGGGAGAGATATGGCCTATGATATTAGCCTTTTTGTGAGGGAGTTGCTGCTGCTTGGCAAGTCCAAAGGATCTGTGGCTAAAGGGAGCTCAGTCTCTGGGAGGGGGAGGAAATGGCTTCACGTGTGATATTGGTGTCTCTGGCACAGTTCAGATGGGTGACATAGGGTCATCCTCCAGGTGGCAGGGCCAGAGTGTCCAGGCAGCAGGTGGGAGTATCTAGCTGGAGGGGACAGGTACTCTAGGTAGTCCTCCAGGTAAGACAGCAATCCAGGCCACTCAAAAAATATTTAAGACAGGTACCTAGCTAATTGACTGGATGAGATCTACAACACCTTTTGGGGAGATGTGGCTTTGGTGACCATATTTGTCCTTTTGTGACTGAAATATTTCACTCAACATAATGTCTTCCAGGTTGACCCACATTGTGTAATGTTTTAGAGTACATTGTTTTTCAGTGCTGTGTAGTATTTAATTGAATGAAGATACCAAAGTTTTTCTATCCATTTGTTTGTTGATGGGCACTTGGGTTACTTCCATCTCTTTGTTATTGTAATTAACACAGCAATAAACATAGTTATGCATACATCTGTTTGGATGGTGGTTCTGATTTCTTTAGGGTAAATTTCCATTAGTGGAACTGCTGGGTCAAATGGAATTTATATGTCCAACTTTTTGAGAAAGCACCATACTGATTTCCATAGCGGTTGCCCATTTTACACTCCCTCCAGCAATGAATAAGTGTTCCAATCACTCCACAACCTTGCCAGCATTTGTTCTTTGCTGCTCTATTTAACTTTGCTATTGTTACTGGGGAGAGCTGATATCTCCTAGTTGTTTTTATTTGCATCTTTTTGATAGCTAGGGATTTCTAACGTTTTTTTCATGTGTTTGTTTGACATCTGAATGTCTTCTTTGGAGAACTGTCTATTCATATCAAGTACCCATTTCCCATTTTGTGATTGTGATGTTTACCTTTTTCTTGTTAAGGTGCTGGAATATTCTACAAATTTTAGATATGAGTCCCTTATCAGATATGTTATTACAAAATATTTTTTCCCAGCCTATGACTTTCCTTTTTACCTTATTGGAGAAGTTTTTTGATGTGCTTAGGGATTTGATTCTTTATACTCTCTTCTTGAGCCACTTTTGAAATTTTCATTTCAACTTTTTCACATTGTCATTGCTTCAAATTGCTAGAACTTCTCCATGTTTAAAAATTGTTGTTATTGTTGTTGTTGTTGTTGTCTGTCATTCAGTCACTTGTGAATCATAGCAATCCTTTTTATAACAACTCTGAACCATCCTGTATCCTGAGTCAACCTTATCATCTCTAAAACATCTATTTTCATTGCCCCTCCAATCACTGAGGCAATTAATCTCATCGAGTACCTTCTTTTTATGCACTGTTCCTCCACCCACCCAGGCATGATGTCCCTCTCCAAAGACTGGACCCTCCTTGTAACATGTGCGAAGTATATCAGACAGAGCTTCAGAATTCTTGCCACCAAGGAGCAGCCTGGTTTTACCTTCTCCAGGACATACCTGGTTTTGTCCTAGCAGTCCATGTATGTATATTCAATACTCCTCCAGTGCCACAGCTCAAAGACATTGATTCTCCTTTTATCATCCCTAGTCATCCAGCTTTCTGATTGTTGTTGTTATGGGCTGTAGAATCATTTGTGACTCATAGCGACCCTATGTACAAAAGCCCTAAACCCTGCTCTATACTGTGCCAATTGCATTGCCTCTGACACACCCATCCTGATTACCCCAGTCACTGAATCAATCCACCTCATAGAGGGTCTTCCCCTCCTGTGTTGTCCCTCCACCCTAGCAAGCATGATGTCCCTCTCCAAGGACCTCTCCCTCCTTACAACATGTCCAAAGTATGTCAGACGAAGCCCCAGAATCCTTGCCTCCAAGGAGTAGCCTGGTTTAACCCTCTCCAGGATGAATCTGTTTGTTTTCTTGGCAGTCCAGGGTACATTCAATACTCTTCTCCAGCACCACAGCTCAAAGGCATCAATTCTCCTTCTATCCTCCCTCGTCATTGTCCAACTCTCTGACGACTGCCTTTTGGTCCAAGTATAGGTTTCGCATTAGCACGATTAGATGTTCTGGTATTCCCTTCTTCTCAGAGTCAGCCACAGTTTGTTATGATCCACACAGTCAAATGCCTTTGCATAATCAATGAAACACGGATAGACATTCTTCTGGTATTCTCTGCTTTCAGCTAAGATTCATCTAACATCAGCTACAATATCCCTAGTTCCATGACCCCTTCTAAACCCAGCCTGGACTTTTGGCGTTCTCTGCTGATGTACTGTTCCAGTCGTTTTTGGATAATCTTCAGTAGAATCTTGCTTGCATGTGAAATCAATGATATTGTTCTGTAGTTTCCACACTCAAGTGGGTTGCCCTTCTTTGGGATGGGAACAAATATAGACCTCTTCCAGTCAGTTGGCCTTGGGGCTTGTTACCTGGAGGCGTGTCAGAAGCTATTTTGGGGGTCCTCTGTGTTGCCTGGTCTCGGCTTGTGGCTGCTCGGCTTCTGGTTTCCACTTCTGCAGACGGCGGCGGGTCCCTCCGTCTCTCCCTTACTCCTCCCAACCTTCCTGAAACACCAGTAGAAGATCAAGGACTGTAGCCTTCAGTACAGATTGTGTCTCAACATCAAGAAAACAAAAATCCTCACCACTGGGCCAATAGAAAGCACTGTGATAGATGGAGAAAAGATTGAAATTAACAACTGAATTTTACTCTGATTCACAATCAAAGCCTTTAGCACATAGGATGGGTGGTGGAGGGGGGGATGTTAATCATAGGTTGCCTGATTCAATGGAATAGGAGGGTGAATGAAATGGGAAAAATCTTTTGTGAAAAATAATGTATTCAAACTTTGTAAATAAATCAGTATAAATTTCAAAAACAACAACAACAACACAACAAACCCTTGGCACCAAAAGTCAGGAAATAAAAAGACAAGTTGCATTGGTGGAATCTGCTATCAAAGACCTCTCCATAGTGCTAAAAAGCAATGATGTCAGTCTAAAAGGCTAATGTGCATGTAAAAAGAGCAAGGGCCAAGTGGGGATGGCCATATATGACCTTTGTCAACTTCACAAAGTCTGTATCAACAGCATGAACAACACAAAATCAACTACCATGAGATCAGACATTCCTCTACATTTCTACTCATCTCAACACCAGCATTACTGCTTTGTTATTTTGTACTGTTAAGTTGGAACAGACCCATACCTGACGCTCCAATGGATTTTAAGAGGCTGTTAATCACAGGGAGGAAATTTTCCAACCTTAAACACAGAGCAGCTAGTGGATTCAAACCACGTGCCACCGGGATTGCAGCACAATTTCTTGCCACTAGGCTACCAGTGCTCCTTTGTTGTTGTTCTTGTTGTTAAGTGCCTTCGAGTCACTTGCCACTCATAGTGACCCTATGTACAACAGCTCTGAAGCCTGCTCTGCCCTGAGCCAGTCTCACTGACTCCAACCTACCTACCCCCATTGCCACAGTTACCTACATCAATACATCTCATCTGAGGTCTTCTTGTCCTGTGTTATTCTTCTACCCTTCCGAGCATAATATCCTCTCTAAGGACCAGTCCCTTCTGGCCAATGCCTAAAGTACGTGAGACAAAATTTCAAAAATCCTAACCTCTGAGAAGAAATTTGGTTTCACCTTCTGCAAGACATACCTATTTGTTTTCTTGGGGTCCACAGTATGTTCAAGACTCTTCTCCAGCACCACAGTTCAAAGGCATCAATTATTCTTCTGTCATTCTCAATCATTGTCCAGCACCCTGACGCATAGCAAATAATTGCAAAAACCATGGCCTAGATCAGGCACACATTTATCTCTAGACTGACATCTTTGCTTCTCAGTACTCTGAAGAGGTCCCTGACAGCATATTTCCCCAATGCAATTTGCCTTTTTATTTCTTCAATGCTAGTGCCAAGAGTGTTGATTGTGCAGCTGAGCAAACTATAATTGTTAATCTCTTCTCCATCTTATCGCGGTGCTGCCAATTGGCCCAGTTGTAAAGATCTTTCTCTTCTTTTTTCCTTTTTTCTTTTTAAATTTTATTTTATTAATTTTCATGAACATTTACAGAGATTTTGGATTTCCATTCATTCACTGTTGCACTATTCTCTCTACCCGCCCCAGTTCATTCCTCTCTTTTTTCCCCCCCTTGAAAGTCTGTTTTAATTGTCCTATTGCCACAGTGCTTGTCAAAGCCAGTTCTGATTAATCTCCTTTGTCAGTGTGCCCTTTGCCATTCCCTATCACTCCTCCCTGAGAGAGACTTCACCCTGATTCATAAGGAAAAGGGGACGGTGTATTCTATTAGCTACTTCCTGGTGAAAAGGGACGCTGTAGGTTGCAGGGTGAAGATATTCTCTCACTACTCCAAAGGGCCCCTTTGGCAATAGGAAACATGTAGACTATTGTGGAGATGAATTTTGGAATTTAGATGCACTGTTATCAATTGTGCTTAGCCATACATGTTCACATCCTTGAAAATGTATCATGGAACTGTTGGAGCCTAGAAGACACAAATTTAACTAACAAGTTAAAAGTACATGAGTAAAAAATTAAAAGCAATAATATTCCGAGCAGAGGTTCTAACAGTGGTACAAATCAAGTTACAGAGGGAAGGTAGTTCTTAAAATAAAAGGCGTATTGACTAGGCGTATTGTCAGTCCTGTCAGCCATGAGGACCTGATGTGGGCCACCCTTGGCCATGTGTCCTTCAGATCCAAACTTAAAGCAAGTGAGTGGGAGCTTCCTCTCTACTCCCTTGCCTATCTGTGGTTCTCATCTGTAACACTGTCTACTGAAGTGGCCCAGCTTTCCACAGTGGAAGCAATTCTGAACTCCTTTATTACCTTTGGGTGGCATTGTTTGTAAGACTTCCTTTTTCTGACACAGGCCCTAAACAGGCAGCAGTAGCTGCCCCAATAATTTTGGCCATTTTCTGGTCTTTTCTCTTCCCTCTAGATCCCAGTTGTTAAAAGAGGGAAAAAATGAAACAAGTATATAACAAATAATTTTGAACATTATAATCTTTTAAGCTTAAGGCTAGAAATATTAACAATATGATCATTTCCAATCCAGAGATACATGTTCCAATGCAGTTCCTATTTTCCATAAATGGTTTTGGTAAGAAGAATATAGTAAATGTAGATACAGTTCCACTATTCCTCCTCCATGACACAATATAGTGTTATTAGCATGAGCAGTTATAAATCTATTGCCATCCTTACTCTAACTTGAATTTTTTTCCATTTAAATTTATTATTAATGTCAGTAAAAATTTACAGAGACTGGATTTCCATTCATTCATTGTTGCACTACCCTCTTGGAAAAGTAAAAGAAAAAGTCTTTTATTGTTTTACAAACCCTCCTCCAGGCTCACTCCACCATGTAGCCTTCACTCTAGACTCCTGTCATGACAAAAGTACCTAATCACATATCCCTTTTAAACAGTTTTCTCCGTCATCTGTTTCAGTGCCGTATACATTATTGAACCCATCTTTCTCAGTCTCCCCCCAACCCTGATGTCAGTCCTGTTTTACAACAGTGGCACCATGCGGTGTTTGTCCTTTTGTGACTGGGATACTTCACTCAGCATAATGTCCTCCAGAGTCACCCATTTTGAATAATATTGCCTGAGTTCCTTGTTTTTCAATACAGCATAGTATTCCATTGCATGAATATATCACAGCTTCTCTATCCATTCGTTTTTTGATGGGCACTTAGGTTGTTTCCAACTCCTTACTATTGTGAACAAAGCTGCAATAAACATTGGTGTGCAAAAATCTTTCTCTTATTGATGCTGAGCTTCAATCTATATTGAAGACCACAGTCCTTGACCTTCTGCAGCGAGCAAGTGCTACAAGTCCTCCTCACTTTCTGCATAAGTTACGAGTCTTCCTCTAATCCTGATGCCACATTCGTCCTCATAAAACTCAGCCTCTCAAATGATCTATTCTGCTTATAGATTGAAAAGGTGTGAAGAATGGATTCATCCCTGATGTACTCTTTTCCTGCTTTTGGATCATGCAGTTTTTCTCTGCTCTGCTCTATTCTGAGAAATGCTGCCTTGTCTGAGTATAGGTTACACATGAGCACAATAAAGTTTTCTGAGATTCCCATTCTTCTTAAGGTTAGCTACTATTTTTTGTGATACATAGAGTCAAATGTCTTGGCAAAGAAACACAGATAGACATTCTTCTGTTACTCTCTGCTTCCTGCCAACAAGATCCATCTGACATTGGCAATAACTTCTTTAGAGCCATGACCTTTTCTAAACCCAGCCTGCAGATCTGGCAATTCTCTGTTGATGTTGATGTGTTGTTCCACTCATTTTTGGGTAATTTTCAGCAGAATCTTGCTTACAAATGATGTTAGCGTAATTGTTCAATAATTTCCACATTCTGTTGAGTCACCTTTTTTTGGAATGGCAATAAATATGGATCTCTTCCAGTCAGTTGGCCAGGTAGTTGTCATCCAGATTTCTTGGCATAAATTGGTATGTTCAGGGAATATCTGTGTGTGTTGAAATATGTCTATTAGTATGACATCAATATAGGGCCATATCTTTTTGCCAAGTTCTTCGGAAAAGCCTGCACTAACTCCTTCAACACCATTGCCTCTTGATCATATGTTGTTTCTTGAAATTCTTCTGTGTCAGCCAATTTTTCTTTTTGGTACAGTGACTCTGTATACTCCTTTCATCTTCTTTTAATTAATTTTCCTGAATCATTCAATATTTGGCCCAAAGTATCCTTAAATATTGCAACTCATGGTTTGAATTTGTTCTTTATTTCCTTCAGCTTAAGACATGCCAAGTGATCTCAGCCCTTTTGATTTTTTGAGTCCAGCTTTTTGCGCTTTTCATTACAATACTTTGTTTTGTCTTCCTGAGCTGCCCTTTGAAATCTTCAATTCAAATTCCTTAACTTTTTAAAATTTCTTCCTTTTGCTTTGGCTCCTAGGCATTTTAGTGCAATATTCAGAGTCTCTTCAGACATCCATTTTGGTCTTTTCTTCTTCCTCTCTCTTTGTAATGACCTTTTGCATTCTTCATAGATGATACTCTTGCTATCATCCTACAGCTCATCTGAACTTTGTTCATTAGTTTCAACTCCTCAAACTTGTTTCTGAGAGGGTTTATAAATTCAGGGGAGACAGACTCAGGAACAAATTTTTATTCCTGTGGATTTGATTTTACCTTCTTTAGGTTTAATTTGAACTTGCATATGAGCAGTTGATGGTCTCTTCCACAATAATCAACTGGCTTAGTTTTCACAGATGATATTGAACTTCTCCAACGATTCCATCCACAAATGTAATTTATCTGATTCTTGTGTAAACCATCAGGTGAAATCCATATGTAAAGTGCTTCTTTACTGGGTACAAACTCCAAGAGACATAGCAAACCACACAGTCCAGTGTTGGGGAAGTAAAAAAGGTTAAGTAGCAGAATATGGTCAAGACAACTTCCAAAATGTGCTTGCAGGTACCTCAGCCTTGATTCTTGAGCTTTAGGCCAGTATTAAAAGATTCTCAGGCCTGATAATATTGGCTCTCTTATGGTCCTCCCCAGTTGCCCAACAAAATTAAGCAAAGGCTCTTAGCTTAGCTCTGGCTCTGTTCATGGGGACAGCAGCTTCAAAGTCCACTCTGTCTCATGCCAGGTCTCTGGTTCTCCACTGTGGCTGCTATGGCTATTGTTCTAGTCCTGATGGATGACTTGCATTCTTTTGCTTGCTCTTTTTGTGTAATTGGGAGTTCCCCCCCACCACCATTTCTGCAGCTGGATAGCTCAGTTTAATGGAAAGACTAGTCACTCTCCTTGTGGATACATTAACACACTCTATTCTCTATTTGTCTGCTCATCCACATGGCAAAGTCAAATTCAGTGGCTAGAAAAGCCAATTTTAATAATAAACTCCACAGTGCACCTGATACAAGTCCCGTTTTTCTCAATTGCTTGCTATGATTCGGAAAGCTGAACAATGACTAAGGATGACAGAAGGATAAACGCCTTTGAGTTGTGGTGCTGGCAAAGAGTCTTTACCATGGATTTCCAAGAGAGCTAACAGATCCATCCTGGAAAAGGTAAAACCAGGTTACTGATTGGAAACAAAGATTTTGAAACTCTATCTCACGTACTTTGAGCATGTTGTCAGGAGGGGCCAGTCTTTAGAGAAGGACATCATGCTTTGAAGGATCAAAGATTAACACAAGAAAGGAAAATTCTGGATGAGATGGATTGACACAGTGACTCTAGCAATGGTATCGGGTGTTGGAGATGGTGAGGTTGGCTCCAGACAGGATAGAGCCATTGTTCACATGGTCCCTGTAAGTTGTAGTAAACTCAATGGCACATAACAACAAAAATAACAATTATGTTATAGCTTAGGTTATGTGTGCTTGCCTATAATTTGATATTATTAGTATAGCACTTGCCTGTGACCTCTCTCTACTGGGGAATTTGGGGGTTGCTATGATGCTGGAAGCTATGCCACTAGTGTCTCAAGTGCCGGAGGTTCAGTCATGGTGGAGATGTTTCAGCAGCGCTCCCAGATTGAGACAGAGTAGGAAGCAGGACTAGCCATCTGCTTTTGAAATGAAAGGCCTCTGAAACCCTATAAACAGTAGAGCATCATGAGTAGCTATATAGTATTAGAGTAGAGCCTAAATTGGAAATCAATCAAACTGAGGAGAAAAAGCTGCAAACATCATTTAATAATTGAAACATGAAATGTACTAAGTATGAATATAAGAAAATTAAATTATGTAAAAAATGAAATGGAATGAAAAAAGATTGCTATTCTAAGCACTAGTGAGATGAGATGGTCTTGTGTTGGCCACTTTGAATTAGACAATCACATGACATACTATGCCAGGAATGAAAAATTGAAAGACAATTTCTAGTTCTATCCTAAAGTACAATGTTGTTAGTGATATGATACTCTCCATACATATATAATGAAGACCTATGAATGTGACTATTATTCAAACATATGCACAAACAAATACAGACAAAATAGAGGAAATTGAAGATTTTTACCAAATTTTGCAGTCTGAAATTGACCGGATGTGTGATCAAGATGCATTAATGGTAATTGGTGACTGGAAGGCAAAGCTGGAAACAATGAAGAAGGAAGAATAAGCAGAAAGTACAGCTTGGTGACAGAAATGAGGTTAGAAATAGAATGATTGGATTTTGCATGCTCAGTAATTTCTTTATCACAAATATGTTGTTTTAAAAACACACATGGAAATTTTACACACGTCCCTCACCAGATGGACTGCGCAGGAATAAAATTCACTACACCTGTAAAAGAAACTACTGGAAAATCTCAATATCAGCAGTTAAAATCAGACCAAATGCTTTATGTGGAAGGAACCATCAATTACTCATGTGCAAATTGAAATTGAGGCTGAAGAAAATTAAAACAGTTTCACAAGAGCCAGGATATGACCTTGAGTTTATTCTACCTGAATTTAAAAATTATCTTGAGAAGAAGTTTGAGGTATTGAACACCAATATTCAAAGGCCAGAAAAGTAGTAAGATGACATCAAGAGTATCAGTGATGAAGAGAACAAAAGGTTGGGAAAATATGCTATCAAGGACCTCTCTTGAGTGTTCAAGAGCAAGACGTAACTTTAAACACTGGTATATACCTGTTATTTTCAATTATTTTATATGTTTGTGATAGCTGGACAATGGATGAGGAAGAATGAAGAACTGATGCCTTTGAATTATGAAGTTGCAAAGAATATAGAATATACCATGGACTGCCAAAAGACCAAGAAAACCTACCTTGGAAGAAGTACAGCCAGAATACTTATTGGAGTAGAAGACAAGAAAACCTATTCTCACATACTTCAGGTATATTGTTAGGGAGGACTAGTCCCTGGAGAAATACATCATATTTGTGAATTCATTGTTGTTGTATGCATCAATGAATTATGACTCATTGTGACTTAGAACGGCAAATCTGAACCTGCCCTATCCTACCATTCTCACATTCTCTGACACATTGTTAATCACCATGTCAATCTATCTCATATGTCTTCCTCTCTTACACTGACCCTCTCCAAATATACTGTCCTTCTATCAGGCCCTCCTAACAACATAATTGTAAAAATAGTGTAGGCAGCACAGGGATGACCAAGTTTAAGTTCTACTGACTTCACAAAGTAGAATTATCCACATTAACCATATCTACATTTAAAAAAACTGATTCCTATAAGTTCCCTTACGTTCCTGCACCTACTTCTACTAATTATAGAATCAAACTTAGTGCTTTATTGGCTCCAGAATTCATTGCAGTGACCACACAGATTTTACAGAATACTGCTCATGCTTATAGGGTTCATTGGGGAAGCTAACAGATTATAATTCAGGTTGGCAGCAGGATAAAATTCCCCTGTCTGGACAGCTTTTCAAGTATGGTCTCAGGATCTTTAATCTTTAATCCTACAGCTTAGGCCAGTGTTTAAAAATTTTCTTAATCTTACTGGCTATGATATCTTCCCTCAGTCCTCCAGTAAGCTTAAGTGAAGGCCTCTCATTCTGACTTCATGAAGTAGTAGTCCCCAGTGGACTCTCTGGTTCTCTGCTGAGGCTGCTGTTGTTCTTGTGTAGATCCCAGTCAGGTCGGTGCAAGACTCTCTGGCCCCAAAGGACAAGTGCTGATTTCTCTTCCTTACTGGTGATTAGATTCAAAATTTCTGCTGCTGAATCCACTCAATTCAGTGGCAAGACCATGCCAAGTGGCAAGACTAGCCAAACCCCTTGTGGATAGACTAACACACCCTATTTGAATGTTTCTGTCCATCTATGTGGCAAAGTCAAAGTCAATGGCTAGGAAAGTAATTTTAAACAATAAAATCTTCACACCACAATGCCCAAAGCATGTAAGAATTTTTGCATCTAACAAGCACTCTTTGCATCTTTGCATCTAACAAGCACTCTGTTATCACTTTCTCCAGGACAGATCTGTTTGTTCTCTTGGCAGTTCATGGACTATTCAGTACTCTTCTCTAATACAACTCAAAGGCATTCATTCTTCTCCTGTCATCTTTACTTATCATCCAATTTACAGATGCATAGCAAGCAATTTAAAAGACCATGGCTTGTCTCAGGCACACCTTAGTCTTTAAATTTACATCGTTATTCATTGGTACTCTGAAGAGGTTCCTGAAAGCAGATTTTCCCAATGTTATACTTCTCTTGATTTCTGGACTGCTGGTACCAAAGGTGTTGATTGTGAATCTAAGTAAGATGAAATAATGGAAAACTTCAATCTGTTCTCCATCAATTATGAATTTGACTATTGACCCAGTGATGAGAATTTTTGTTTTCTCAATATAGAGATATAATCTATATTGAAAACTATAGTCCTTGATCTTCAGCAAGAAACACTTCAAGTCCTCCCTTACCTTCAGCAAACAAGATTGCGTCATCAGCATAACACAGGTTGTTGATGAGTCTTCCTCTAATCTTAATGCCACGTCCTTCTTCATAAAGTCTGGCTCTTCAAATTATTTGTTCAGTATATAGATTTAATAGATATGGAGAAAAGATACAGCCTTATATTTACCTTTCTTGATTGTAAATAATGTAAATGTTCCCTTGGTCTATTTTGACAACAGCCTCTTGGTCTAGGTGTAGGCTTCTCATGAACACAATTAGAGGTTCTGGAATTTCCACTCTTCTCAGTGCTAAAGACAGTTTATTGTGATCCACAAAGTTAATTGTATTTAATAGTCAATACAAGACAGATAGATATCCTTCTGACTACTTTTAGCCAAGGGCCATCTGATATCAGTAATGATATCTTTGGTTCCCCAGTCTCTTCAGCTTGAATTCCTGCCAGTTATTTGTCAATGTACTGTTCTAAACATTTATAAATAATCTTCAACAATATTTTGCTTGCATGTAATAGTAAGGATATCATTTGATAATATCCAGACTGTTGGACCACCTTTTTTAGGAATGAGTAGCTGTCTACCAAATTTCTTGTCACAGCCTAGGGAACATGCCCAGGGGTGTATCTATTTGTTGGAATAAGTAAATTGATATTCCATCAATTCTTGGGACCTTTGTTTTTATAAATTACTTCAGTGGAGTTTGAACTTTTTCCTTTATTACCATTGGTTCTTAATCATTTGCTACTTCCTGAAATGGTTCTATGCCAACCAATTATTTTTGGTAAAGTGACTTTGTGTCTTCCTGCTTCATGGATCATTCAAGATATTGCCAATAGCATTCTTCAATATTTCAACTTAAAGCTAGAAATTGTTTTTCAGTTGTTTGGCCTTGAGTAAGTCAAGCAAGTTCTTTCTTTGATGTAGTTTTTTTTTTTT